>NW_006239256.1:183418-200126 GCF_000226075.1 Solanum tuberosum | reverse complement strand
GGGGGGTTGGTTTGTAATTTGAAATCTAAAAAATAAAAAAATTTGAAACATTTTGAATGGGGAGGGTCGGGTACGGGGTATGGGTAGGGTAAGAAAAAAAAATTAAAGGATGAAGTAGAGTTTAGGAAAATGTTTTCCTTAATTTTGGAAGGGAAGTCATTTTTCTTAAGTTTGAGGAAAATAAATTGATTTGAAAAACATTTAAGGCCAACCAAATATGAAATTAAAAATTGGAAAACATTTTCCAGAAAATGTTCTCCTCCATACCAAACACGCTCTAAATGGTAATTACTTTTTCCTCATTGATTAAAGGCTTCAAGTTTAAGTCCTAAAAAAAAAAATTCACCTTTCAAAATGAGATATTCTATCACAAATTCAAATAAATTAAACTGTAAAATAAGTATCAAATTATATATTGATTGACAATAATAATAAAAAAATAACAATGACTAAGAATATTATAAATAGCGATATTTTTTTTTATGTCTATTCAACTCTTGCTTGTCCTGGATTTTTCATTGCTATGAAGTATCTAGATACGTGTAGGGTAGGGGTACTGTCAATGTTAGATTCGATCTCTTATTTTATAAAATTTATATCATATCAATTTTTGATTATTTTATTTTACTTCATAATTTGTGGTTTAGTTAATTTTCGATTTTTTTTGTTAAAACATTATGATAGGAAGATGTGTAGGACATAAATTAGAGTAGAATATTAGTAGGTAAGAATGCGATCATACTAGTTGTTGACACTCAATTTTGGATCTCCACAATATATATTAATCATCGAGTTTCTTAAATTCCAAACGATTTGAAATAATTGACTTTATAAAATTCAAAATATTTTTAAAGTTATTTTAAATAGTTTTGTCACATTTTATAATTTTTAAATAATATATATGTTTTAAATAATTATGTACATAATTAGTATATTTTATGAATATTCGAAAATTGTCTCAAAGGGATTTTAGTTTTAGTTAAATGTTTTGTCAACTAATTTGGTTTAAGTAATAGTTTATATTTTTAAATTAATTAGTTTATAATTAAGTTAATTATTTTATTTTGTTAAGATTAAGATACTCGTTTATTAATATTAATTCGTTTTCGTTAATCTTTAGTTGGATTCGCTAATAAAATTCATCTGGCTAGATTGTTAATTCATTCCTAACCTTTTATTTGCAATTTTAGCCATTATTTCCCCACCCTAAACCCATTTGAGACCAAGTTTTGGGCCTATTTCTTCAGTCCAACCGGCCCAAATTCTACTCTAAATGAATCGGTCCACTCTCAATTCTCTCAAATGCAACAAGATCCAGCCTACTTTATTTTTCAACAATCCAAACATACAATACACAAACAACATACGTACAGCAAACGCTACCAGACCCCTGCGTTTTTTTCTTCTTCTTCCTCAACACGAAGAAACCCAGAATCTCCAGCAATCCAAAATCGAGAACCCAGAAAGCCGACCCGAGTTCAGAAAATCCAAGTCGCGTGACCCTCTTCTCTCCCTCGTTCTCCGTACAGAATTCAGGTCTCTCCATCTCCATCTTTGATCGTCCATGTGAAAGAATCGGACGGTCCCCTCTTTGAATCCGTTGAGGAGGTGTACGAAATGGAGTCAGCAGCCTTATCCTCCAAGGGAGCAATTCGAATTTCAAGTTTCAAATTCCATCCATTTCCCCCCTAAATCAACCCTAGAAATCCCCCTATATAAACCCTCCTCTAGTGCTCAATCGGTTTTTTTACAAAAAAAAGAGGGAACAAAAACTCCAAAAAATAAAAGCAAAGTAGTCGAGAGAACAGAGAAAGGAACAGAAATATATAGCCTACATTTTGATAGTTTCATTCGAACATAGCGAAGCGGAGCAAAGAGGGTCCTCTTTGTTCATTGCTCGCCGGAGTTCATCGTATTTTGTGGTTGTGGAAAGCTCTTCACCTCGAGTTCCCAGTTGCTGCCCGGAAAGGGGTAAACCTCTGTTTCGTTTGACATTTAGTTGATATGCTTACTGTTTCTGCTCCTCTCAATTACCTTGGCGTTCTTCATGTTATAATTGAATAAATTTGATGACCGTTTTAGCTAACTTCTCTGTTTGTGTCGGAGTCTCGTCTACTGTTCCATAGAAATATGTCTGAAAGTTTTTTTTCAGTGCTTTGTTTCTTTTCTGATCAGCTGTTAGTATTATCTTCATAGTCTTAAGTGTTGAATCTACTTAGTTTGTCTCTCTGTTTGTCATCTGACTGTTAGTAAGAATTATTGCTTGTTTAGGTGTTTATCGATATTCATGCTTATTGTTGCAAATGATAATCTTACAGCTTCTTGTTTGGTGCTATTGACATCCCTTAAAGCATATGCTATTAGCTCGGTTTCTCTATTGAAAATTGTTGTTGTGATGCCTATTTCGTCCGTTAGCATTTTCTTTGGTTCTATTGTTCATGTTCTTTGGTTAAATACTTCCTCGAATCTCAATCTGTTGTGTTTTCTTGCCTTGGCACCGCTCCAAGCTTGTTCTAGTGATTGTTTGTTTTTGGGAAAATTGTATGATCACTTGGTTTTCCTTATTGATCAAATCTTGTGTTTAGTATGGATGATAGGTGTTTGATTGTATTGTTAGCATCCTAACTTTAACTTTGTCCTACTTGGGAATTTAAGCATGTTGGATTTTGCTTAAAAATTTTACTAAATTTCATTATAATTCTATTGTTTTGATGCGTGTGTTAAAAATATTTGGTCTAGTGGTCGTTTTCTTGCTCATTCATGTACGTCATTACTTGAATCTCTTGTTCTAAAAGATGTTAAGAGTTCCTTGCTAGAGTTTAATGATGCTTTAAAAATGGGGTCCTAAGGAGTTAGGTGTTGATATTTTGATGTTCATTATTTGGAAATGTTGTCCAGTATCTATTGTAATGACCAACATTGTACAAAATTACAAATTCCTTAGTTAAATGTGGTCTTTCTTCATTGTGTTTAGCATCTGTTTTGGGCCTACTTCATTAATCAGCCAACTAATGGCCTGAAAACAAAATAATTGTTTCCTGGTTCAAATAGCTTCATTTTTCTTACTTGATTGATGTACCTATCAGTTGTTTCCTCGATTTCCTCCATCATATGCTAATATGTTATTTTCTTTGTTTGGCATGAACACCACATGAGTCTATTATGGATTCTTGTCTCCTAATCTCTTGCATCCTCAAGATGAGCCATGGAGGCTCGATTTTTCCTTCATCGAGTCAGCCTCCATTTTACTTGAATGTCGGGAGAGCCACACAAGGCTGGAATTTGAACTTCCAAGCTCTGAAAAGGATCGAAAACAAGCTGTTATACATGTTGTATACACCGGTAGGAAAATACAATATACAGGTTCGAAGCGCAGAAATACAGGTGGAAAAGGCAAAAATACGAAGTTCAAATAAAATTACAGGTCCGAGAGTTCGAGAATTAGCGATATACATGGTGTATACATCGAATATACACTTAGTGTATATCATGGCAAAATGAGAATGAAAGGGGCCCAAAACCTTAAGTGATTTCAGCAGGCCCAAATGAAAAAAAAATGGGCCAAAGCCTCATTCAAAAATTGTTGCAGGAACTTTGAAGAATTGGGCCTAAAAGCCCATTTTTGCTGAATTTGGGAAAAGAACCCAAATTCAAATCTTCTCTCCTTTTTCTCCTTTATTTATATTGTATTATTTGACTAACCTTGATTATCTTATGGTTTAATTTAATTAAATTCCCAAAGATGGCTATTTCATGTTATTTTCCAACTTAAAATATATATTTTATTACTTAGCTCTTATTTTATTAATTGTCCTGTCACTTAAGTTACTTTTCTTTAGAAAAAATTCCCCTTTAATTCTATCCCCTTAAGATAATTATACAACAATAATAATAACAATAATATATATATATATATAGTAACAAGCGATGAATTTCTTTTACTTAGTTGAAATTTCAAAGGTTAGTCGAAACTCATTTTTAGTCAAATCGCCGGCGGTCAATCGCAAGTTAGCGGACATTTCGAAGGCTTCACCTTCTCGGAATGTATATTGAACTCGAACTTTTTTATTTTCAATTGATTTTATCTGTTTAAGTCTTTTGAAAACCTTAAGTTTTTTCTTGATTTTTACTAAAAATTAAGTGGCGACTCTGTTTATTTTGGAAATTTGATTTCTCTTAAATCATAAGTTTAATTGATTTTTTGAAAACTTAGTTATTTTTCTTTTATTTTATATTTTCAAGTAAAACACTAGTAAGTAGGACTGCATTTTCTTGTTACCCTTACTCGTAGTCATAGGACTGTACAGTCTTGTAGTTTCTTAACTATCCTTCAATTTTTGTTGCTATCTATGACTTCGTGTAGTTCAATTATAATATTATTTTATTGTAGTAGTGTTCTACTATACTATCGAAAATAGCCTCTTTATCTCAACTAATAGGTAGAGGCAAGGTTTGAGTACACTTTACCTCCCAGACCCCACTTTGTAGGACTACACTGGATATGTTGTGTTGTTGTTATGTAAGAGTCATAAGTAGAAGTTAGAACACGATACTAAGTATACTTTGGTAGAATTTTAATTTGATAAAAACTCTCTAGACGCTTTTACAAATTAAAAAGTGATGCATCAAAAAAACATGAAAGACGTCAGTAATAAAGTTCTATCCCACTTTTTTACATGCGATGATAAAAAAATATGAAGTTAAACAAAGATAAACAAATTGAAACGAAGTGGCTCAAGAATTGGGTCTTCTAAAATACATCCAATAAGAGAAATTTAAATCATATATTAAAGGAAAGATATCTATTATCTTACAGCTTACTACTCAAATTAAAAAAATACCAATGTAATCAATATAAGTAGCATATTATTAGGTTTAGGAGATGGATCTTTAGGTACAATTGAGACAATTACTATTTACTTAACGACATTTATCTAGAATGTTGGTTATTAAAAGTACCTATATTATATTATTACTGTTAAATATAATATAGTGACAATTATAATATTCTCGCAAAATTATTTATTTGTTATAATGTATTGGATGGGATGTTGTATAAGACATTTAAAAATTACCTGATTCAAAACGGACTAGTTAGAGTGTACTTGATTTCTTCTTAAATTATTTTGCTCTGCTTAACTTTTATGAAGGTGAAGGAATATGAGAGATGGTGAATATTAAAGGGCATCTTACATAAATCTCACTACTTTAGATCCCAATTACTAGGATTCCCGATAGTTTGTAATATTACTTTTTATACCATAATTTGGCCCCGAGATACATGTATCACTGATGGCGAGATACATGTATCCAACCGTTTTAAAAGCTGAGATACACAATTTATTAATTTAAATTAAAG
The DNA here is from genome assembly GCF_000226075.1 of Solanum tuberosum. Lineage (NCBI taxonomy): Eukaryota > Viridiplantae > Streptophyta > Magnoliopsida > Solanales > Solanaceae > Solanum > Solanum tuberosum. The sequence continues at coordinate 194,767 of NW_006239256.1, read as the reverse complement.
GGGTTGTAACTTATTTCCTTAATTAATGGATTAATTGCTGACTAATTAACAACTCAACAAATTTACAAGATCTTGAGTATCATCTCTAACAAATATTCCTAAAATAACGAAATCATAAACCTAATTAATTATGTTATTGTACTCTTAGGATTAACCTCTTCATCTCTTCTTCATCAGCTTGAATCATTAATGACGAGATACATGTATCCAAGCCGAGATACACGATTTATTAATTTGGATTAACCTCTTCATCTTCTTCATTGACTTTAATCATTAACGGCGAGATACATGTATCCATCAATTTTTAAAAGTGAGGTACACGATTTATTAATTTGAATTAACCTTTAACAAGAATCATCTGATTTTGTAAACAGTCAACCATTAAAATAGTTGAGAAACAACAAAAACAAATAATGTAAAAACCTGCACATGGCTTCATTGGCGTCCAGCGACTCGCGTCGGAGTAAGGAGGAAGTATTTAATGTAAATTGAACTGAAACAAGTAATTGGAAGAATTGCAGAGAAGAAGAAATGCCTAAAAAGTAGAGAACAAAGAAGAAGTACAAAAAATTCTTGTTTAGAAGGGTGGTTGCCTTTTTGCCTTCTAAAATGTTATACCAAAGATATAATCACACTCTAAGCAAAAAGATAGTGCACAACATTACATTCATAATGCGGTTATATGAAAACGCAAAGTTTTGTCATTTCCGGAGTTCTTTTTCGGATTGAGGGTGGAATCTGGTAAGGGCTGGGGTGGGGGGAGAGATATTGTTGGGGGAGAAGACTGAAGGAGGTTGAATTGATAATTATTCAATACCATATTTAAGGGATTTGTGTATCTGATTTAATTTTCTTAAATATATGGTATAATTATTAAAAAGTGGTATTATGAGTAATATTTTTAAACTATAGGTAACATATGTATAAATAGTAGTTAAGTATGTCTAATTATGTAGTTTATCCTAAATTTATTAAATTCGATATGGGTATACTATATATAGATTAATTGCAAACCTGCCTATATTACTAACATGAAATAGTGTGCATTTTGAGAAAAGTATCTTAGAATAAATAAAGTTTTAGTATCATAGAATAAAGTGTATATAGACATTACATTTAAGAAAACATATCATAGAATAACACTTTGAGTGTGTGTTCAAGCCACTATTTATTTTAAAATTTGATATCAAGTTTAATTGAAGAACAACACTTTTAGGGTAAAACATATCATAGAATAACACTTTGAGTGTGTGTTCAAGCCACTTTTATTCTAAAACTTGATATCAAGTATAATTGAAGAACAACACTTTTAGGGTGTGTTCAGTATGATGGAAGATTTGCTATTTTTTCTGAAAAATATGTGAGTTTCTTATTTATTTTTAATGTTTGATAAATAAGTTGAATATAATATTTGTATAAAATTTAAGCAAGCACAATTCAGGTTGGCATAGGGGTTAAGGATGTGAGGGTAGTGGGGAAGAGGACTATGAGATTGGTACATAGGCATATTCATAATTTCAATAGGATAAGTGCATTATTTTGAAAAAGGACGATCTATGATATATTTTCTTAGATTGGAGAGAAGTAACCATTTTGTGCAGTTGATTTTCTTCTTTAAGAATCTGATCCAAGAATTGACAATATGCTCTGTTTCACTATACTTGCCTTTAGGGGTGGGCATTCAATATTCGATTTGGGATTTTCGAATTTTGGATTTGGTAATTCGATAAAATTGGTACAATTCGGCTATAACTTCAAAATCAACGAATTATGATTGAAATTCATGTCAAAACTAGTCTAACTCTTACTCAAATTTTAGAATCAAATTGTTGGGTTCGAAAGAATCAGAGCATCATTCATAAGCTTACAATTGCAAATCATGTTGGGGCTAAGTCAGGTGACAACTAAAAATTAGAGAAAAGGCTCAAATATATCATCGAACTTTGAAAAAAGGCTCATCTATGCGATGCATCTGTTAAAAGTTTGGCTTATCCATGCCATTTCCGTTTCAGAAAAGGCTCACTCATACCATTATTTTGTTAACCGAAAACAATTTCGATTTTGCAAAATCATTGTTTACACGTGGTCAATTATGATTCGGCCACACCATTAATTAAATCATTTTTTAAAGAGAAAAACCCAAATATATCATCGAACTATGAGAAATGGAAAAATGTTCATCTATGCCATCCGTTAAAAGTTTGGTTCATTTATACTATTTTAGTTTACAAATAATGACATGGACGAACCTTTTCTTAAACAAAAAATGACATAGAAAACAAACATATCCATATTTGTTGATTTAAAGGGTATAAATGATGAAGTTCAAAAATGAAAAAGGCTAAATATAGTCAACTTGTTTGTTGGAAATCATCAACTAACAGGAATATATGAACTCCGGTAAGAGGATATAATTTGGAAGAATTAATCAATGTGTTATTATCGCGGAAATATCATCGATTAACTAGCATACAATCATAAATAAAGAAAATAGAGAAGAAAAAAAACACAAGAATTTAACGAGGTTTGACTATGCCTAATCATTCAAGCAAAAGCAGAGAGAGTTTTCTTCTATGAATGAAAAGAAGAAAGTGTACAATACTTTCAAGTGTTGACACCCAATTTTGGACCTCCACAATATAAATTAATCATCTCGAGTTTCTTCAATTTTAAACGATTTAAAATAATTAGATTTATAAAATTTCAAAAAAAATAATAAATAATAATAATAATAGTAATAATAATAATATAGTTTGCAAGATTTTTAAATAGTTTGTCACTTTTTATAAATTTTAGATGATATATATGTTTTACATAATTATGTATATAACTAGTATATTTTATGATTATTCGAAATATCGTCTAAAAAAAAAAGAAGATTTTTATATTTTAAATATTAGGGATGGTTATAATTTTGAGTTAATGAGTTTCATGAAATTCAAAATACTTTCAAGTTATTTTTAAAGTAATTTTATCACTTTTTAATAATAAGTATGTATAGTTTTGCAATCACGCTATTTTATAAATATTTAAAAATTATCACAAAAGATTTTACATTTTAGTTAAATATTTCATCAATTTGCTTTAAGTTATAGCTATAATTTCGAGTTAATTAGTTTTGTAATTGAATTAATTAGTTTATAATTAAGTTCATTATTTTTATTTTGTTGAGATTAAAAAACTCATTAATTAATTTATATTAATTCGTCTTATTTGGCTTTTTAGTCGAATCACCAATTAAACTCTATTTGGCTAACTTGTCAATTTTCTAGGCCATAATTACAATTCTTGTGACTATTTCCTAATTTGCAAAACCTATCCACATTTTGACCCTATTTTCAGCCAAGAAACGGGCCTGATTCCATTTCCTAAACTAATCCCTCCAGCCCACACCCTTAGCTCCGACCCGGCCCAACTCTTTGTCATCAACAAAGAGACCCAGTAGATGAACATCACAGCAGCTTCCAAACATCAACAATACAATACATCACACCATACGTATATACACAGTATCCCACCGCCCAACTTCGTCTTCCTCGCTGCAAATCAGCGATTCTAACAGCACCCCGACCCCACTGCCCATGCTCGTTTTCTTCTTCCAGACGAAACCCAGAAGGCTAGTAAACGTCAACATCGACAGTCGCTCAGACCGGAAATCCCGCAGCAAATCGCGTCCTCCACTTCCCCTCTCCCCTCTTTTCCGTTGAAAATTGGTACAATGGAAAATTCATTTCTTATCTCTTCAAGATTTTTGATTTTTCAAATTGGATTCGGATCCATCTTTTCAACCCGATTTCCCCTCTAAATCGACCCCAAATTCCCCTATATATAAACCCCCACTGCCTTCATTCTTAAGGGGGTTGGGAGAAAATTTTAGAAGAGTTATAGAGTTGGCCAGAATTTACTCACGAAATATAGGTTATAAAGGTCTAGGAATAGTCAATTTTACATTTTGAAAAGCTCTTGGAAGACTAGTTTAAGAGTTTCGGAAAGTTTATTATTCGGGTTTCATTTGGATTCTCTTGGTGTGTTGTTCGAGCTTTGAATCCGTGTGTTGGAAAATTTGAAACCAAGCTCCCATCTGTCCCGGAACGCTGCTCCGAAGAAGGTAATTCTGCCTCTTCTTACATTTTATTTCGGTATGATGTGTTGTATGTCCGAGCTTTTACTACAAGTCCTACTATTAAGTGTGTTTGGTTCCGAGTCTTCCTGTTTCCTTTACTGTCGTTTCTTATGAATTTCTGGGCACATGACTCAAGTTTTGATAAAGCTTCTTTGGTATTAAGATGCTAGTCGTTAGATTCGCTGGTTCAACGGGGTATCAAAATGATGTACTGTTCGATTGGTTTCGACTTTGAATATGCTATATGTATAAGTTTGATTGGTTATCCTCTCTATCGTTTTATTCATTATGATAGACTCTCATTTATATTAGCTCAATCTCATGCTATAGTTAAATAAAATCTCTGCTTTTACATACTTGAGTGCTGTCCATGTCTTGTTATTGTTTTGTTTCTTCTGGTCTCAAAGCATGGTGTCATTATAACTCGCTTGTTTCCATGATCCACAACCTCGATGCTAAAACCTCTCATCCTTTCCATGAAAAACATTGTTTCCTGACCATGTGAGTGTATTGGCATCTACATTCTATTTTATTATGTCAAATAAAGTTTATCTTCATGATAAGTATCGACTATTTGTACGATGTGATTAACGAGCTCAATAGTCTAAGTGTAAGATTGACCTCCTTGGCTTTCTCTGTTAAGTATTTCATTTCAAGCTTGTTGATAGTTTCATTATTGTGCAACGGTAGATGATTTCTAGCATTTAAAGTTGTCCAGCTTCAGTTTTGTGTAGCATTAATCATGTTTGAGAGTATGAGTAAGTGCTCTAAATTTGTTTGTTTGTTTATTAGTATCTAATGTAGTCCTTATATTTTTGCTAAAAAAGAAACAATAAAAAATCAATAAATAAATATGCTTTACTTTTCACATGTTTCCAGTTGTTGATATTTATTGTTTATGATATGAATAATCACGGTTCCCTTTCAATTATCTCTTTTAAATTATTTACTTTCCGAATTGATATCCTTCGTTTCTTGTCGGTGGGTGATACTTGAACCTAATGTGTATGAGTACGGTTGTCTCGCATTATTAGAATGAAGCTTTAAATTTGTATGTCTGAGAGTTGCTTAGATACTAACGTATAAAGATAGATATCACTAGAGTTGCCCTTTTAGTGTTGGCTTATAGCAATATTTGTTGTTCAAATGCACTTGTAAACTTGTCCTTAGTTGCTAATAATCTGCTCGTTGATACTAGTTTGCATAATGTGGTCACTGCCACATAGAACTTATTCACTGATTTAGTTGTATTCTTCCATTTCAGCTCTCTTTTGAGTTATTTGTATTGTATAAGTAGTCTTTCATTATCATTAAATATGCCTTATCTACATACACATCCTCCTTGCCTTATGCAGTTGTGATTAGTAATCAATTTGTTTAGTTATCTATTGATCTTGTTTCATCTCTTTAGTAGATATTATGTATATTTTGTTTAGTTTGGAAACTTTCTCTAATGGCTTGTCCCATTCTTAATTAGTTTCCACAATTAGCTCTCATTTTGAATACAATATCACCATCCTGTTGTCTAGAAATATAATGTTATTAATTAGGTTCTCATCTCTTAAAATAATTTATGTGTCTACCTTCGTCTAGAGTTAATTACTTGATCATAAATTTGATGGAAGTTTTACCCCTTTTTTTTCTGTTTATTGTTGTTTTCCTCATGTGATTGCTACGGTCTTTTTCTAATGATTCACTGTGTCTCATTTGGTTCTCTTTGCAAAATTTGAGCTTAATTCTTAAACTTGAATAATTTACAAATGCTAATCTCTTTGTTTTACTTTATGTTTTGCATGCGAAACTCCATCCGAGTCCCTTTGGACTCATCTCTTGCATATCCTCGAGTTATTTCGAGTCAGCTTCATCTTGTTCGAGTTGCTGGAAAGTGAAATTACAGGTCCCGAAAAGTCGAAAGTGGTTAGTATACACTCAGTATACAGCAGTATACGCTGACATTCAGGCCCAAAACGTAAAAGTACAGGGCTGAGGCGACATATAGGTGTTCGGAAGCAAGAAATACCTGAAAAGAGCTAATATATGCGGTCATATACACTGATATACATCCACTGTATACCAAAAACGGGATTGGGTTAAAACCCAAAAAATTCCAACGAATTTGGCCCAAAAGGAGGCCCAAATTCATTTTCTCCCTTACTCTTTAATTATATAATTGTGATTATTTATTGTTTATTGTTTAACTCTAACTTTATAATCGCAAATCAACTTAGTCGAATTCCCCAAAAGACGAACTATCTCTCTGTGTTGTTTTGTTTCTAACAAAAATCTTATTTTTATCAATTTTTGTATTTTCCTTTATAATCTTTAGTCATTTTTTTATTTAGTTTAAAATAGTTTTTTTCATAAACCAAAAAACGACTCAAATAAAAACCAACTAATTTAGTTTTGTTAAAATTCTTATTACTTGTCTCTAAATCAACTATTTCAATTAAGGTTCCATTTTTTCTAAAAGATAAAATCGCTCTTTGTTTAACTATTTTCTCAAAGTTAATCTAATAGTGTAAATAAATAAATAAATACTTACTTAGTTATTTTTTCATAAAGGTTAGTCAATCAATTCAAAAATGATTTTTCATACTTTAATTTATTAAATTGGTTTAATATATTTTAAAATGAACTAAATAAATTCTAATTAGTCTATTTTTTATTTTTATTTTCTAATCACTTGCACCTTAATTCAAATATTTTCCTTTTAGGTCTCTTCCTCTAAAAAGATAGAATAAAATGGTTCATTCCTTAGTTATATTTTCAAACTTAATCGAATAGTGTAAATTATTATACATTTTTATGTTAAATTATTTTTTCTAAAATAGTCAAATAGGTTTTAGTCAAGTCGCAGGTCAACCGCATGTTAGCGGACACTTCGAATGCTTAAACCCTTCTCGAAGTGTAAATTGAACCCCGAACCCTCTTTGGTATTTTCAAATGATTTTTTTTCTGTTTAAATCTTTGGAAATTATAAGTTTTCTTAATTTCTTTAAAAAAATTAAGTGGCGACTCTTTTCTAAGTATTTTTCTCAAATTGTTTTATACTTAGAACACTTCAAAAAGTAATTTTTCCAAAGTTAGTTAAATTACGGAGCAACATCAAGCTCTTAAGACTATATTGTAAATCCTGCACAATACTTTAGAATCTCCAACTGCATCCCATCCCTATATGTAGAACCCAAGCAGTCCCAAACCTATTAAGGAAAAAGTTTCCCCTATCCTAAAAGGACAATATATTCCTTTCCCAGATCTACCATGACAAAAAATCTCAAGTCTGATGATAACAAGAAGTTCACTCAAATCATTGAAGACACAATACAAAGCTTTGGGACAGGGAGGCAAACCAAGTAGCAAATGGTTTAGCCAAGATTGTCTCAACATTACAATTGAGACGGTTACTCCTACTTACTTAACGGAACCTATGAAAGCTAGAATAGTCTGTATAGTTGTGAGTATGAGGAGTATAATGGCCACGTTTTTGTCGTCTCCCATCAAGTTCACTGTGATTCCTTTCTGGCGAAGCAAATTCACATCTTTTTCTGAGTCGATAAGATTATTCATGAAAACAACATAATGACTGAAATATTTAGATAATTGTACATCAGATGACTGTTTCCAATGAGATTTCGCAAGACGGTTTCCGTATCACGTTCGATTGTTAAACAAGGAATTGTCATCAATCCACTACTCTCAAACTTTATATCCAATAAACTTGTTATATCACTACCCTTTGCAAAGCTAACTCCAACTTCGGAAAGCTTCGTTGCATTTGGCATAACCTTATGAGTGCAATACGTTTTGATTTTTTCCCTGGGATTAATGTCATTACATGAAAATATATGTAGTAGATGAAGTAAATATTTGATATTTCCAATATTATTACATTCCGTCTTGCTAAACGATGACCCAGTCCTTTTTAGCATGCCACCAAAATTGTTATACAAAATTTTCACCAGTACTACCAATGATGATTCGTTAACTTGCTTTGTCATGGAATGAAGCTTGTTGACGACAAATAAAGGAAGTTGGTTTTCTAGTAACATCAAGTCTCGAAATATGTAACTTGCACGATTATTAATGATAATTCTAGCTTCTCCTTTTGGAACCATTACACAACGCTCTCGAATAAACTCAACTACAAAACAACTGTCAAGTAACAACATTGAGAGAAAATCGTCATAAGTCCCGTGCTGTTTTATATCTTCGTAACACTTTTGTGCTTCCTCCTTTAGTTTAGGGGTGTACAAAACCGAACCGAAAACCGAACCAAACTGCAAACCGAGTCAACCCAAAAAAAAAACCCGACTAGTGGTTTGGTTTGACTTGGTTTGGTTTTGAAAAAAAAACCGACTATATTTGGGTTGGTTTGGTTTTAACTAAAAAAAAACAACCCGAGACCAAACCAACCTGACATTATATATATAATTTTAAATTTTATTTTATACATAAAAATATTTACTTTGATATAATTTTTAAATATTTCTTATACATTTTCATAGTTTTTATCTTTTAATATATTATTTCAAGTTTGAAACTTAGAATTATGAATGAGCCAATAAAAATTATAGTCCACATATGTTGGTAATTATAATAAAGCTTAAATCAAAATCAAATTAATACTAATGCAAAAAGAAAATCAAGTCAACACTAAGAATGACAATAATATTGAATATTTGTTCTTTAGTTTTACATTGGTTTAGACAATTAAAATACATAATCTAATTTTAATTTCCTTTAATATTTAGTCATGTACTAATACTTATTAAACTTAATTTTAGCATGATTTAGTACTTTTAAATTATGATCATTTTCATTATGACTTGTTAATTTGCAATATTTGTTTTACGCGATTTCATTATTATTATTTTTGTTGGATATTTTAGTGTCATTAATCATATTATATTGTGTTATATTTTTAAGAAACATCTTAGATAGTTGTATTTTGGTAGGACTAAAGAAATATTTGAAGTACAAGTAAATTATATGTTTGTATGAATACTTTACCGGAAAAACCCAAAAAAACTAAAAAACTTGAAAAAACCCGAGGTTGAAAAATCCGAGTTTTATTGGTTTGGTTTGGTTTGATATTTGAAAAGCCCGAACCAACCCTGCCATGTACACCCCTAACTGTGACTGAAATTATTTACTATTAGTACTCAGCCAGGACAAGAGTTCGCTTGGGGACCAACAATGGTTGTAGGCTCGGAGCGTGACAGTGTGGGAGAATTAGTAAAATTTTGTTAGTCGAATTAGGGATGTCAAACGGGGCGCACTACAACAAAAATAATTTTTAGCGGTAATTAATAATGCACATTAACAAAGGTTGTTAAATTTTTATTGGTATTAGTTAATTGTCATTGAATTCAATTTTTAATTGCTTAATATTTTTGTTTAACCACTAAAATCATTATATTAGCCTAGCATTTACAATGCAGTTTTATATTACTCTTTTAAACATGTTAATAATTATAAATCCAAAAGAACTTTTATCCCAAACTCGCAACCCACACTGCCCAGCTCCGCTCTGCATGAATTTTGAAAAAAATATATTTAAATCTGCTCTGCTTTATTATCACCCCCAAGTCAAGTGGAGAATAGCGCAAGTGTGTGTGCAATCAACCATTTCTTGAATTAATGACAAATTAAACATAGAATGAGAGAGTAGAGATGACTCATAAGCTCATCAACAATACAAGTAAGACAATTACTACTTACTTTAAGGCACTTGTGATAGCTAAAATAGTTTGTATAGCTGTGAGTATGAGGAGTGTGATGGATGTCATAGTTGAAGCTCCTACCCAAGGACTACTAAAATAATTGTGCTTCAAACTTTCCCTCATTCTGTTCCATGGTTTTTCATCACAATGTTTAATTGCTTTTGTGAATACTTCTTTGAAATAGAAGTTGGAATAAGCAGTGACCCCATTTCTGATTTTGTTGAAGAGGCTAGCCACTTCTTTGTGATCTCTTATCCAGTTTGCTATGATTCTTCTACGGCGAAGCAAACTCACATCTTTATCTGAGTTGATTAGTTGATCCATAAAAATTGCATAATCACTGAAATATAAATATTGTAAATCAATTGATTGTTGCTCATAAGCAATGAAATTTCGCAAGAGGGTTTCTATACTATCTACCACATCAATAGAAGGTATTTCCATCAATCCATTCTCAAACTTTATATCAAATAAACTTGTCATATGATTGACCTTTGCAAAGCTAAGTCCAACTTCAGAAAGCTCTGTTGCATTAGGCATGACCTTATTCCACTTCGTGTCATTGTCGTTTGACAATTTCTCGAAATTCCTCGGACATGAGGCAACGTATTCTAACATGAAATAGTGTGCATTTTGAGAAAAGTATCATAGAATAAATAAAGTTTAAGTATCATAGAATAAAGTGTATATAGACATTACATTTAAGAAAACACACAACTAAAAAATTGCCAAAAAGAGACAAAAAAAAGCGATGGGATTGCGTCACTTTTTTGGCCAAAAGCGACGGAAAAGCGATGCAGTCAATCTCGTCGGTTTTTGGCTCAACGCTTTTCAAAAGCGACGGACTGCGTCGCAAAAAAGCGACGAATAGCGTGCTTTTTTAAAAAAAAAGATATTATTTTTTTGACAAATGCGACGCCGTCCGTCTCTTTTTTTTTATTTTTTTTAATCTTCATAAAGAGACGAAGTCCATCGCTTTTCTTAATTTTAATTTTTTTTAGAATCTTGAAAAGCGACGGACTAAAAGACCTCGTCCGTCGCTTTTCTGGATTTTTCAAAAAATAAAACCCAGAAAGCGACGGACTAAAGGACCCTGTCCGTCACTTTTCTGGGTTTTTTTCAAAAATAAAATCCAGAAAAGCGACGGATAAAACCACCATGTCCGTCGCTTTTTCTGCATTTTTTTTGACAACAGAAACTACCAGTTTCTGTTGCCCACCTGCAAAAACAATTCAATTCAACCCAATCAATCCCAAAACATTTTAAAGAAGCTACACAAAATATAAAACAACAAACTTAAATTAACATTCAAAAATATCTAAATCACAATTTAAAGACTTATAAAGACTTTCAAAATTCGTTTCAAGATTTCAAGTAATTCAAACTTCAAATTAAGTTCAAATTATGTTCAAGCTTAATTAAATAGTTCATAAAGACTATATTTTATCAACATTTCTAAAGTTCAACCTAATAATTAGTTCATAAATTCTATAAATCAAGATT
>NW_006239256.1:181112-181940 GCF_000226075.1 Solanum tuberosum | reverse complement strand
GTCAAACATACTAAATTCAAGAATTTCAAAGTTGGAAAATGCAACTAATCTAACTTCTAACTTCTAATTATTTGTTCGTTCTAACTTCTAATACTCAATTCACAATCATATTTAAAAAAAAAAAAACCAATTTAGAAGAAAACCCTAAAATAAAAAATCCCCAATTCTCTCCTAACTAACAATAATCAAATATACAAGTTAGCAATTGACTAACACAATTCATCAAACTAAAACAATGTACTAATTTATAACAAATCAAATATTACTAGAGTTGAAAAAAACTAAAATTAAATCCTAACCTTAACAAGCTAAGGAAAAGAGGCAGTGAGAACGACGGGTGGCGGCGCCGACGGGACTAATGCTCAAGGAGAGAAGGGTGAAGGCGGCGGCAGCGGCGCACCAACTTGGTTTTAGAGAGAAGGGAGAGAAGAGAGAAGAGAGAGAAATAGAGATGGGAAAATGGGGGGAAAACCCGTTTTTGGTTCAACTTAATTTTAAAAAAGCGACGGGCAACATCTCTTTGTCCGTCGATTTTTAAAAAATATTTGACCAAAATTTTGACTAAAAAGTGATGGACTAAGAGACGCTGGCCGTCGCTTTTTAAAAATGTTTGACTAGATATTTTGACCAAAAAGCGACGGACTAAGAGATGCGTCCGTCGCTTTTTTAAAAACTAATTAATAAAATAAAGTAAATTAAAAACGACGGACAACATGGTTATTGTTTAATTTATAATTATTTATAATAAAAAATGACGGACGGCGTCTCTATATATATTAAATAAATAATTATTAATTATATATATATTTAGCGCAAAAATCCGCGAAA
>NW_006239256.1:171298-180947 GCF_000226075.1 Solanum tuberosum | reverse complement strand
AAAATTATTATACAAAAAGCGACGGACGGCATCTCTTAGTCCGTCGCTTTTTTGGAGCGACGCTGTCCGTCGCTTTTTCTTCCGTCGTTTTTTAGCAGTTTTTTAGTAGTGACATATCATAGAATAACACTTTGAGTGTGTGTTCAAGCCATTGTTTATTCTAAAATTTGATATCAAGTATAATTGAAGAACAACACTTTTAGGGTTTGTTCAGTATGATGGAATAATCAATGTGGAACGCCACTTGTACGCAACTCTTTTTCTCTACTTTTATTAGCTGAGAAGTCTTTAAAAATGAGGAAGCTGACTTTCCTTAAGAAGTAGGAAAATCAAGTTACACAACTGACATTCCATCTTGATAGTGTCCTCCCCACCTTCCGACACCTCATCTTCACCTCCACCACTCCACACCCTACCCCCATCTTCACCTCTCATAAGTCATAGTATATATATACACATATTTTGAAGATAATATTTTCTTGCCCGCATATCAAATACAAAAATATAAGTAATAAGCCTACATATTTTCCGTCGTACCGAACACACCCTTAGCATAAACAACAAATACAAATAAAATATTCAAGTTCCTTAACATACACACAATTTATCTTGTTCCCTCTCTATTAATTATTATTATTAATACATATATGTTAGCATAGAAAGAGATACCTCATCTTTTGTAGCTTCTCTTAGAGAAAGTTGATCAATTAGTACTGGAAATTGGTCATGATCTATTGGCACAATCTCAGTATGGTGAGTCATAACCTTCTTGAGACTGTAATTCCAATAATCATATCATCATCATATATCATATCATATCATATATTACTGAAAGTGGGAAGACCTCAAGTTAAAAGTTGAATTACTATTTTGCCCTTTTTACTAAAAGTGGGAACATTAAAATGAAAGGTTGAAATACCTCTTTACCCTTCAAAACACTATTTCTATTTTTTTTTTTTTACAAAACCAAATATATATACTAATAACTAATAATTAGATATAGATGGAATCAGTTTTAAAAGTATTCAATGTGCATTAAATTATTTAATGATGGAATTAAGTAAGATATGTGAATGAGAATGACCCGTACTTTACTCAAAATATATTTACGTACTTTGTCAAAGCATGAAGAATTTTAAGAGATGAAATTCAATGCACACTACATTCATTATAGATGAATGTAGGACATTTAAAATTAGTCTAACCTTTAGACTTCTCCAATTGAGCTACTATAAAATAGTATAAATACCACTCATTTTCCTCAAATGGATTAAGGAAGTTGAAAAACTAAATTTCATATGACAACCAAATTACTCGAAGGTAAATGACAACTATCCATCCAATTATTTTACAAGATGGTAAAGTTAGTTTCATCATTTAGACAGAATTAATATGCAGTAATAGTTTGGCTAATTCTCATTCTTTATTTAGGGAAGATATATTCTTTTTTCACCTTACATATTGTAAATTGTAATAGGACGTTATCTGCTTTGAGTGTTTTGCCGATACCATCATCTAGACAACTTTTTTAGATTTGTGTAATACAATAATTATATCTATTTTCTTTTGCTATTTATTGTAATTGACACTTTAATTATATTGTAATTTTCTTTTGGACAACATCTGAAGTTTGAGGAAGTGGTGTAATTTCAGAGGCATATCCAGGATTTTTAGATGATGGGTGTACTATTACGAAAAGGTGGATTATAAATATAAATTGATCGGTTTGATATTAGGTTCTTATCACTAAAAACCATTAAAATTTTAAAATTATAGGTCCAAAATAATTTTTTATCCATCCAAACCATTTAGAGAGGTGTTACCCAATTTTAGAAAGGAAAATAAAACAAGATAGATAAGAAATTCATATTTCTAACCTCACTTAGAGAGGTACTCAATTATCATCCCACGTCATTATATGATACTTTTTGTATGGGTTTACACATCTATATTTAAATATGTTTTAAAAAATATAACACTACTATATATAATTTTGGGAGGGGAGCATAGATTCACGTGAATCCGATAACCCCTCCTAGATACGCCTCTGTAATTTGGTCATCTTTTGAGGTCATCTTAATCGAGTGTGTCGCCCTTCTTTGATAACTTCCTTCAATTGTAATTCCTACAAAAGACACATTTTGAAAGAAAAGAAGTTAATTATTAGATGAAATATATGAAAAAAATGACGTTCTTGTAACTACAAAAAGAATAAGTAAGTAATATGATTTTACTATGCAATTTTTTTTTATAAAGTGATTATTTAAACAATAGCGAAAAAAAATTCTTAAATTCATAAATTTTCGAATGCTGGAAATTTATTCATATATAATCTACAAATCTCATTTTAGACGTGACTTAAAATATTAAACCCTAAATAAATTTGATCTCCTACTCTTATTTTGAATTATTCTTTCAAGACGAAATATAGTAATTCAAATTAGACATATTATTTGAGGGTTCATTTCATATATACCTACTCGTCATGTGTCCGAACCATCTTAGCCTTGCTTCCGTCATCTTATCCTCCATGGTGGCCTCTCACCTTGCCCTAAATAGCTTCGTTCCTAATGATTTCTCTCTTAGTATTTCCACATATCCATCTGAGCATCCTCATCTCCGCTACCTTCATCTTTTGAACCTGTGTATTCTTGACTGCCCAATACGATCAACCCCATGTAACAAAAACAGGTCTAATCACCGCTCATTAGAATTTACCCTTAGGCCACACATTAATTCTTATCACACACGATCTCTTAAGCGAGCCTTCATTTCACCCGCTCTGGTCCAATATGTTGTGTGACATACTCCTATATGTCTCCCCGTTACCTTGAATAACGGACCTAAGATACTCCGCCTCACGTGCTATGCCATTAAACTTGCACTTCAGATACTCAAAGTTGAAGTACGTACGACCATAGTAACTTATTTCATAGACCTGTTTTCTACAAGAGCAGAGCAAAATGCCTAAAACTCAAACAATGACTGTTACAGTAACATGACATTTTGATCTGAAGACCTTAATTTCATTTTTTCTTTGGCATCATCTATAGATTAGCATTTTTATTAGGAGATACCAATCCGTTCGTATTTAATTTCCATCGGTCCAAAAGTACTTAACACAACAGAGTAAATATTAATTAAAAGGCAGATAATTTTTTATTTATTTAGAATAGTCAGACTTCAATACAAGTATCGAATATACATTAGATGGGAGACTAGAAAAAAAAATACAACTACAATAGCATACCAAACGTACCAATCAATATTCATATAGCTCATCCGTCATTGTATGATTATCACACAATTTTTTATACAATTCGTAATTTTGAATTTCAACGAACTAAAACTAAAATTCAATCCAAAACTAACTCAAATTTTACCCAAATAATCTCAAATTTTATATTATAAGTTTCCTCGACGTTATAGTTCATTTGAGAAATCACCAATTCAAAACAAAATTCGTTTTCAGCAAATCAATTTTGAGAACTTGAACTTCAAGCTCTTTCAAAATCTTTATGGAATAATTAATTTGTGCTAACTTATTGAATATTTTATTTCTTCTCTTCAAAGTAACAGAATGGATCTTCGAAAGTTATCTCATCATTTTTTCTTATAGATTCTCCAACAAGGAAAATTAAAAAAGAAAAGAAAGGTATCTATTATTTAAAGATTATCAACTTTAACTAATCATTTATAAATGAATAGGGAAAATTATGCAATTAAGCAAACTTATACTACTTAATTAGTCATTATAGTTATAATCTCAAATTTAATATTATTAGTCTCTTTGACGTTCTAGTTCTTTTGAGAAATTACCAATTCAAAATGAAATTCGATTTTGAGATCTTGACATTCAAGCTCTTACAAAATCTTTATGGAATAACCTCCATGAGGTACGGTGTGCATACATTTTGCCCTCTCCAGACCCTACTTGTGGTGTCGCCCAATTTTAAAGTTATGCCTTGAGCATAACTTGTGTGATTCAATTTTAAATTCTTGGCTTGCAGTTAGTAGAGAATATGTACTTTTCTTTACTCTATCATCTTTCTACTTTAAGACTTTTTTCCCTGTCGGATTGTTTTTAACCTTTAAATACTGAATTCCATGTTAACAATATTATCAAACTCTCAATATTAATTCCATACACACTTTACCTTTTACAAATTAAAAATATTAATTTCCACACACCTCTTTTTTTTCAATAAAAAATATGGCTGATGCCTTTGTATCATTTGCAGTTCAAAAATTGGGTGATTTCCTCATACACGAAGTTTCCCTGCGTACAAGTCTCAGAGATGAAATTAGATGGCTGAGAAATGAGCTACTCTTCATGCAGTCATTCCTAATAGATGCAGAACAAAAACAAAGTGGAGATCAAAGAATTCAACAATGGGTGTTTGAGATCAACTCGATTGCTAATGACTCTGTTGCTATACTCGAGACTTACAGCTTCGAGGCTGGTAAAGGTGATAGTCGTCTCAAGGTTTGTGCTTGCATCTGTATGAAGGGGAAGAAATTCTACAATGTCGCCAAGGAGATTCAATCACTCAAGCAACAAATCATTGATATCTCTCGCAAACGAGAGACATATGGTATTACAAATATCAATAGTAATGCTGGAGAAGGTACAAGTAATCAGGTTAGAACATTGAGGAGAACTACCTCATATGTGGATGACCAGGATTACATTTTTGTTGGCTTTCAGGATGTTGTACAAACATTGCTAGCTCAACTTCTCAAACCAGAGCCTCGTAGAAAGGTCGTCTCCATTTATGGAAAGGGTGGATTGGGCAAGACTAATCTTGCGAGAAAACTCTACACCAGTCCTATTATAGCCTCTAGCTTCCCTACACGCGCTTGGATATGTGTTTCTCAAGACTACAACACAATGGATCTTCTTAAGACTATCATTAAATCCATCCAAGGTTGCACCAACGAAACTCTAAATTTGTTGGAAAGGATGACAGAAGGAGATCTAGAAATTTATCTTCGTGATCTATTAAAAGAACGCAAATACCTTGTGGTGGTTGATGATGTATGGCAGAATGAAGCATGGGAGAGTTTGAAAAGAGCATTCCCGGATAGCAAGAATGGCAGCAGAGTCATTATTACCACGCGCAAAGAGGATGTCGCTGAAAGAGCAGACGACAGAGGTTTTGTTCATAAACTTCGTTTCCTAAGTCAAGAAGAAAGTTGGGATCTCTTTCGTAGGAAACTACTTGATGTTCGAGCAATGGTTCCAGAAATGGAAAATCTAGCTAAGGAAATGGTGGAAAACTGTAGGGGCTTACCTCTTGCAATTGTTGTATTGAGCGGACTACTTTCGCATAAAAAAGGGCTAAAAGAATGGCAAAAGGTGAAAGACTGCCTTTGGAAGGACATTGAAGAAGACTCTTTTCATGAAATCTCCTCCATACTATCATTAAGCTACAACGATTTGTCAACTGCGCTCAAGAAGTGTTTTTTGTACTTTGGTATTTTTCCAGAAGATCAAGTGGTCGAGGCTGATAACATAATACGGTTGTGGATGGCAGAGGGTTTCATTGTACCAAGAGGAGAAGAAAGAATGGAGGATGTCGCTGAAGGCTTCTTGAATGAACTGATAAGACGAAGCTTGGTTCAAGTGGCTCAAACATTTTGGGAAAGAGTTACTGAGTGTAGGGTTCATGATTTACTTCGTGATCTTGCGATACAAAACGCATTGGAGGTAAAGTTCTTTGACATTTATGATCCAAGAAAGCACTCCATATCTTCTTCATGTATCAGACATGCTATTCATAGTCAAGGAGAAAGGTACCTCTCATTTGATCTTTCTAACTTAAAGTTGAGGTCAATTATGTTCTTCAATCGGGATTTTTGTAATGTGTTCCAACATATAGATGTGTTTCGACATCTATATGTGTTGTACTTGGATATTAAAGAAGGTGGTGTTATACCTGATGCCATAGGGAGTTTGTACCACCTCAAGTTGTTAAGCTTGAGAGGTATTGATAATCTTCCCTCCTCCATTGGCAACCTCAAGAATTTACAGACATTTGTCGTTGTCAATGAGGACGGATCATTTTGCCAACTACCCCCCAATACAGCTAACCTAATAAATCTAAGACATTTAGTTGCTCCGTATTCAGAGCCTCTGGTACGTATAAACAAACTCACTAGTCTTCAAGTTGTTGATGGCATTGCTTGTGATCAGTGGAAAGATGTTGACCCTGTTGATTTAGTCAATCTTCGAGAATTAAGTATGCATTATATTAACAAATCTTACTCCCTAAAGAACATTAGCAGCTTGAAAAACCTTAGCACTCTCAGATTGTCGGGTGAGTATGGTAACTCATCTCCATTCCCATCCCTTGAATTTGTTAATTGTTGTGAAAAGCTCCAGAAATTGTGGTTAGATGGGGGAGTAGAGAAACTGCCTGTGTTTCCAAATTCCATCACAATGATGGTTCTTATAGACTCAAAACTCATGGAAGATCCAATGCCTATTTTGGGAATGTTGCCAAACTTAAGGAATCTCGAATTATTAGTAGGAGCTTATGAAGGAAAAGAAATAATGTGCAGTGATAACAGTTTCAGTCAACTAGAGTTCCTTCGTCTTTATGATCTTGAGAATCTAGAAACATGGCATTTAGCCACAAGTGCCATGCCTCTCATTAAAAGTCTTGCTATCAGTCGCTGTCCAAAGCTGAAGGAGATTCCAGAGAGAATGAAAGACGTGAAATGTATTTCATAATAGGAAAGGTAAATATACAAACTAAACAAATCTCAATCCTACATAACTTTCTTTATTTTTTCTTTTATATAAAAATAATATTGGTGTTAAATCAACAGAGAAGAAGCTGTCACTTGAAGACATTCACCTTCATCAACTTGGCTTCTCCAAGCATCAATCAAGTTGGATTATTTCAACATTCTGTTTTTTCTTATGTTTTGGTTTTTCAATGTTTAATTTCTTTCTGTTTTATTGCTTTTGTTAGTGTGTGGAAACATGTGTTGGAAGACAACTTTTTTTTTTTTTTTGTATTTTGTGATGATTTAATTAACGGAAAAAGGGTTAAAAATATTCTTAAATTACGTGAAAAGAACAAAAAATGTCCTTAGTTGATAATTTGGTCCAAAAATATCATTGTCTTCAATAGTTTGAATAAGAATGCTCTTATTGTTACTTAATAAGACAAAATTGTCTTTTTTCAATTAAACATATTATTTCTCTTCTTTTTTTTTTAAAACACGTTCTTAATTTTTTTTCATTAGAAAAATACTTATCCTACTTCAATTTATATAAAAAAAAATATTAATAAATAAAGATGTATTCTATATTATTAGAAAGTTTTATCGTTATCTAAATGAAAATTAATGACGGGGTTACTATGAGGGCATATAATAAAAGAAGAGAACTCGCTTAGTGTGCAGCGAGAATAACAACTATGAGGGCATATAATGTATTCTATACTTATATAAAAAAACTTAAAGTATGTAGTAGTAAAATAATTTATTTAAAAAAAAATAAAAAATGGTGAATTTGACTGATAGAAACTTCTTTATCATAAAAGAAAAAGGGGGCTAACAAATTGTATCTACATGCTAAGTTACTGATTTGAAGAAAAAGGCAGTCGAGTTTAAAATTATCATACTAGAACACTTTCATGTTAGGTTATTAACAAATTCTAAGCTACTCGAGAGTCACTAGAATACTCAAAACATAAAGCGTCACACACAATAAGTAATAAATACAAATAACACGTAAGTAGTTAAGAGTAAAGAAAACACATAAGAGATACACAAAACTATTTAACAAGAATAGAGAGAGGAATGTCGGGCACTTCCTCCAAACCCCTCATTTGTTGTTCGAATGGAGTTTTTAGAGAACGAGAGATACACATAGATGTAATGCACGTTTTGAGTATTGCAGGGATGTCGAGTCTTAAAGTAGGACTCTTCGACTCCGATGGTGTACATGTAAACCAAGAAAAGAAAGAGACTGTTATGAACCCAACACTGGACCAAGCTATGGACAAAGAAGTAATTGGACCGGAAGTTCAAGGCGAAGAGTTTGGGCCTGCAGAGCAGCGACGTAGGAGCAAAAGACTGAAGAAGCCCAATAAGCTTTTAGGAGATTATATCTGGCAGCCTGGGTGAATAAGCACAAATGGCAGTAACGGATAGGTTTATAGGGGAATACTATCTTTATATTATGCAGTATCTAGAATGTGTAGTGGTATCATTATTGTGCAATGTTGCAGTGTCTTCTCTGTCCCCTCTCAATTCTCTCTCTGTAATTCCTCCTCATCCCCTTTTCTTTCAGACTTTTATATTTCCTTCAAGTTGTAATTTCCCTTTCAATTAATTCAATCAAATTCCCCTTTTGGCTTGTAATTTACGTGTTGGGTTTGCTTCAGAGACGCACAAATTAGACAATAATTTATCTCTTAATCATATGCAAAATTGTAAATAGAGTAAGAAACTAGAATTCTTTCAACATTCAACATGTATTTTTAAAAATAAACTTAAGATCACAATGATCCAACACATATTAGCATAGTTTGACATTAACAAAAGTGATTTTCAACACCAAGAATAGGTATTGAATACAACTCAATCAAGTTCTCTGGTAACATTTCTTTCATTTAACATTAATAAAATCTCAACTCTTGATCACTTAACGAGAAATCCAACTTTATTCAGCTTTAAAAACTTTTGTGAACCAAATTCTTATAAACTATCTCAGCATTTTAAACAAAATAAATAAATACTTGTGAAAGTGAAGGGTATTTTCAGATTTGATCGGAAATATAAACAGTGATGAACATCTTGATGGTTCATAATAAATAGGCTTCTAAGTAACACTGCTAATTAAACTCAACTTCTGTACATGGTTAATAAACTTTTGTTTTGCTGAAAATGGAAGGAGGCGTGAGAAAGAAAATTAGCGTTGTTAGAGGTAGGAACCCTAGTTATTTGAGGTTTAAAAAATAATGATCCGAAAATTGGACAGATTTTAACTTTAAAAAATGGGCTGAATATAGCCGAATTGGATGAATTGTTTGTCACGCCCCGAGCCTACATCCTGGGTGGGACTGACACTCGAGAACCATTTCTGGCCCCAAGCGAACCCTTGGTCTGACTAGACTCTCAGCGGAAGACTTTAAGCATTATTACAAGGATCAAATGCATTTATAAAACAACTTTCTCAAATTAAACTCAGAACGATTAAGGATAAAACATTCAAACTAGCCATAGATGGCAACTCAATGTCTTATAGTAAAACATTTGAAATACAACTGAAATACTAAAGCTATGAAGCCTCTAAAACAAAGAGGGATGTCGGGACAAGACCCCCGATCATCCTAACAACTGAAATACTAAAGCAATGTAAAAGGAGTCCTCTGAAAAGCAAGGAGGCTCACCAACTGATTTTGAGTGCTCAACTGGATCAACGAGGCGCTAAATGCTGATCCTGGTTACCTGTGTCTGCATCATAAAGGTCAAATGGCATCAGTACATTGAATGTACGAGTATGCAAGGGGAATACTAAACAAGACATAAGCTTGAAAGAAAATCTGAAAAGAACACTTCCTTGGCTTTACTCAACTAATGAATAACTCAACTCAAATGCAAAGTAAAAACAACATTAATGGTGCAGTTA
>NW_006239256.1:161440-170793 GCF_000226075.1 Solanum tuberosum | reverse complement strand
AATCAACTAGAAAACATAGGTACGTTGCTAAGGAACTAGTACGGAAAGAAGGGGGAAAAAGTGGGAGAACTGGCGTCCCTGGCGCTCTGAGAGGCGCAGGGCGCCAGAGGGTAAAATTCAGAGACTGAATTGGGGCGCTCTGGCTGGCGCGGCGCCCTAGAGGTAAGATAAGATTTCAGGGACGGCTTTGGAGCGTGGCGCCCCAGCCCCTTTCCCAGATTTTTGACGAAATTTCTTCTTTATTTTTCAACTCTAAACCCTCTAATTTCACTTGGTTCTTTCCTCAAGCTCTTAGAATCGACTATATGCTCAAAACACATATGATTCTACTCGAAATCACACCTAATTGCATGAATCATACTCAAGAAATTTCAACAAAAAGAACCCACAAGATTTCAAACGAATTATCATCAAGAACTCATAAGATTTGCTTTCAAAACAATACAACTTCGCTGAATTGAATCATGATTGGCACGTGGGTTAGCTAACCCAACGCTATGTGATCTCACATACCTCGTAGATCCACACAAAAATCTCCAAGAAATCGACGAATCCTTGCTTTTTCTCCTCTTCTTTTCTCTTCTCTCAAAACCCTAACTCTTTTTGAAAAGCGTAAACTGAACCAAATCAGTTTAAACCCCAACTTAATTACCAAAAATGAAATTAAAATAATAGGGTATGGAAAATACCATAATGCCTTTCTAAAATCCGGATTAGACTTTCCTTATCCAAACAACCCAACTTCAAATGGGCGTATCTCCCTCATACGAACTCGAAATCACGCAAACTCGGAGGCGTTGGAAAGATAATTCCAAGATCTTTCCTACGATATCTCGAAGCACACCTAACTCATCCTGAGCTAGGCGTTATGGTTGTTTGAAGTTGACCAAAAACTCAAACTTAACATAACTAATTTTCAAGATTTTTCATTCTTTCCAAAAACGACTCTTTCTAATTCTTTCAAATAGCGAGGTGTTACAATGCTGGAGCATTTTGGGTCTTTTTTAAGTTAATTCATTTGAGCTTCTAATTTAGTAACTAGTATAATATACATTATATAAAAAATTTAGTGAGCAAGAAACTCGAAATAAAATAATAACAATCGATTGCGAGGAAGATGATAATGAAGTAAGAATATTGGTGTTGATAAGACATCAGTTATTTTAAGAATAGTGAAAATGATAGTAGTAATAATAACAATAACAATAAATAGTGATAAAAAGTAGTAAAATGTAACATATTCAGCTTATTAGTAGTTTAGAAGCTTAAGAAAATAAATTAGAAGAAAGAAGGGACAAAATTGGGTGTCAACAACTTGCCCCTCTTTGACCAAAGATGATGAAAGAGTCTTCAAGCAAAGAAGTTGACTTAGTAGCCAATTTTGTCTCGACCAAAAAATATACGTACATGGAGAGTTTGAGGAGAGAGACACTAAAGGATTTTTAGCCTCGAGAGGTCATGAGTTGAGGTTTATCAGTGGGAATGGAAGAAAAATTTGGATAACCTACATATATATCACATATTCGTGGGACGTAGATGGAGATAAGTTCGAGAGTAGATCCTTGACCTCTACTAGCGAGTTTGATATTCCTCTTTAGCAAATTTGCCCCAGTTCACTGCATAAAAAAGAGTTCCACGTTGTGATGCTTCTTTGGTTGCTTTAGACTGTTTTTCCTGAAACTGTAACACCTCAGATTCGTGAAAGAGTGGAAAGGGGTAGTGGGGAAAACACACAGGCCAAAACTGGACCAAGGAACCCCTCCACGGAGCCCTTGACGGGCCGTGAAGGGGACCACGGTCCGCGGGAGCCCTCATGATTAGTTTCCCAAGGCCAGCCTGCAGAAGCCCCTCCCACGGAGGCCTAAACAACCCATGGTGAGGACGATGACTCGTGAACCTGGCTCGTGAAGCCTTGGCAGAACATAATTTACTAAATATATTATTATTATTGTTGTATTATGTTCCCAGGAAAACATACATGGAGTAATATCCAAAACTTTATTTAATCATAATCTCTATAATCTTACATATTATTTTTTATGATGTTGTGTTGTATTATATGTGACGTTCTACTTTAGTCTCTTTAATAGTCGTGAAGATAAATATATAAAATAAATTATAATTTACAAAGATCAATATCACTCTGTTGCAGTTTTGCATAAATGAATATGATCGATAAAATGTTTTGTTTGACATTTGCACAAGGATTTTACTTTTATAAAAATGATATTTTAAAAAACATGTACATTATCAACTTTAACTAATCATTTATAAATAAATAGGGAAAATTACGCAATTAAGCAAACTTATACTACTTAATTAGTTATTATATTTGTAGTTTGACTGTAATTTTGAATTTCAATGAACTATAATTAAAAATTCAGTCCAAAACTATTTCAAATTTTACCCAAATAATCTCAAATTTTATATTATTAGTCTCGTCGACGTTTCAGTTCTTTTGAGAAATCACCAATTCAAAACAAAATTCGTTTTCAACAAATCAATTTTGAGATCTTGACCTTCAAGCTCTTACAAAATCTTTATGGAATAACCTCCAAGGCTGAATTCAAATTAATTTGTGCTGACTTATCGAATATTTTATTTCTTCTCTTCAAAGTCACAAAACGCATCTTCAAAATGAGAAGTCATGTTCATCAATTTTTTTCCGATAGATTCCCCAAACAAGGATAGTTAAAAAGAAAAGAAAGCTATCTATTATTTAAAGATGAAATTTGAATATACTAAATTTAAATTTTCTCATTTTACTATTAATAATATGATTTTATAACCACATTGATACCACAAAAATTTTAAAATCTTCTAGCCCTGATTAAAATGGCCTACCTAGCCAAACATGTTTCGATAAAATAAAGCAAATGGAATATAATTAATTAGCTAAAAGTGATATAGGTGGAGGAACAATTAAACCAACTCTTCTGAATAATAAAATTTAATCTACTATGATATGTCTTTTTAAATAAAGTATGAAGTACATAAATATCGTGATATTTGCCCTAGGAGACTTATTGTCGAGAGCCTTTCTGAAACAATCTTTACCTCCATGAGGTAGTGGTATGGTTTGCATACATTTTACCCTCTTCAGACCCTACTTGTGGAGTTTCATTGGGTATATTGTTGTTGTTGTTGTTTGCCCAGGGGGAACTTGTGCCTTGGGACATAATTTCTTGTCTTAAAACACAACTTGTGCCAATTAAGCAGTGGTGTAACCACATATAGCTCAGGGTGTTCAGTCGGACATCCTTCGTCAAAAAATTATACTATGTATATAGAAAATTGTACAAAATATATAAGTCAAAAATTATTTTTCATACATATATATTAAATCTTGAACGTTTTTAGCGAAATTTTTGGCTTCACCACTACACTGAGCATAACTTGTGTCATGCAATTTTAAATTCTTGGCTTGCACTTAGTGGAGAATATATACTTTTCTTTATCATTAACCTCTAACTCTATCATCTTTCTACTTTACAACATTTTCCCCTGTCGGATTTTTTAAGCTTTAAATACTGAATTCCATGTTAACAATATTCATCACTTATCAAACTCTCAATATTAATTCCATACACACTTTAGCTTTTTTAAAAAATATTAATTTCCATACACCTACCTACCCCTCTTTTCTTCAATAAAAAATATGGCTGAGGCCTTTGTATCATTTGCAGTTCAAAAATTGGGTGATCTACTCATACAACAAGTTTCCCTGCGTAAAAATCTAAGAGAAGAAGTTACATGGCTGCGAAACGAGCTTCTCTTAATGCAGTCTTTCCTCAAAGATGCAGAACAAAAGCGAAGTGGAGATGAAAGAGTTGAACAATGGGTGCTTGAGATCAACTCTATTGCTTATGACGTTGTTGCTATACTCAAGACTTATAGCATCGAGGATGGTAAATGTGCTAGTTGTCTCAAGGTTTGCGCTTGCATCTGTAGGAAGAAATCCTACAATGTCGCCAAAGAGATCCAATCACTCAAGCAACGAGTCATGGATATCTCTGTCAAGCGAGAGACTTATGATATTACAAATACTATCAATTATAATGCAGGAAAAGGGACAAGTAATAAGGTTAGAACATTGAGGAGAACTACCTCATATGTGGATGACCAGGATTACATTTTTGTTGGACTTCAAGATGTTGTACAAACATTGGTATATGAACTTCTCAAAGCAGAGCCTCGTCGAAGCGTCCTCTCCATTTATGGAATGGGCGGTTTAGGCAAGACCACTCTTGCCAGAAAACTTTACATCAATCCTAATATAGCCTCTAGCTTCCCAACATGCGCTTGGATATGTGTTTCTCAAGAGTACAACACAATGGATCTTCTTTCGACTATCATAAAATCCATCCAAGGTCGCACCAAGGTAACTCTAGATTTGTTGGAAAGCATGCCAGAAGGAGATCTAGAAATTTATCTTCGTGATCTATTAACAGAACGCAAATACCTTGTGGTGGTTGATGATGTACGGCAGAAAGAAGTATGGGAGAGATTGAAAAGAGCATTCCCGGATAGCAAGAATGGCAGCAGAGTCATTATTACCACGCCCAAAAAGGATGTCGCTGAAAGAGCGGATAACAGAGGTTTTGTCCATGAACTTCGTTTCCTAACCCAAGAAGAAAGTTGGGATCTCTTTCGTAGGAAACTACTTGATGTTCAAGCAATGACCTTCACTATGGAGAGGGTAGCTAAGAATATGGTGGGAAAGTGTAGAGGCTTACCTCTTGCAATTGTTGTATTGAGCGGACTACTTTCACATAAAAAGAGGCTAGATGAATGGCAAAAGGTGAAAGATCACCTTTGGAAGAACAATGTTGAAGATGAATATATTGAAATCTCCAACATACTATCATTAAGCTACAATGATTTGTCAACTGCGCTCAAGCAGTGTTTTCTCTACTTTGGTATTTTTCCAGAAGATCAAGTGGTCAAGGCTGAAAACATAATACGGTTGTGGATGGCGGAGGGTTTCATACCAAGAGGAGAAGAAAGAATGGAGGATGTCGCTGAAGGCTACTTGAATGAGCTGATAAGACGAAGCTTGATACTAGTTGTACATACATTTTGGGAAAGAGTTACTGCATGTAGGGTTCATGATTTACTCCATGATCTTGCGATACAAGAGGCATTGAAAGTAAACTTCTTTGGCATTTATGATCCAAAAAGACACTCCATATCCTCTTTATGTATCAGACATGTCATTCATAGTCAAGGAGAAAGGTACCCCTCACTTGATCTTTCTAACTTAAAGTTGAGGTCAATTATGTTCTTCGATCGTAAGATTAGTCTTATAAATTTCAGTAGTGTGTTCCAACATCTCTATGTGTTATACTTGGAGATGTGTGTTGACAAGAATCCACATCCACATTTAGTTCCTGATGCCATAGGAAGTTTGTACCACCTCAAGTTCTTAAGATTGAGAGGTCGTATCCATGATCTTCCCACTTCCATTGGCAACCTCAAGAATCTACAGACACTTGTTGTCAATGGATACTCTTGCAAACTACCCCAAGAGACAGCTGACCTAATAAATCTAAGACATTTAGATGCTCGGTATTCAGAATCTCTGAAACATCTAAGCAAACTCACTAGCCTTCAAGTTCTTAAAGGCGTTTATTGTGATCAGTGGAAAGATGTTGACCCTGTTGATTTAGTCAACCTTCGAGAATTAACCATGTGTAGTATTTGGAACTCTTACTCCCTAAAGAACATTAGCAGCTTGAAAAACCTTAGCACTCTCAGATTGTTTTGTGAACGTGATGAATTATACACATCTCCATTCCCATCCCTTGAATTTCTTTATTCTTGTGAAAAGCTGCAGAAATTGTGGTTAAAAGGGAGAGTAGAGAAACTGCCTCTGTTTCCAAATTCCATCACAATGATGGTTCTTTGGCAGTCAAGACTCATGGAGGATCCGATGCCTATTTTGGGAAAGTTGCCAAACCTAAAAGATCTCATATTACAAGAAGCTTATAAAGGAAAAGAAATAATGTGCAGCGATAACACCTTCAGTCAACTAGAGTCCCTTCGTCTTTATGATCTTTCAAACCTAGAACGATGGCATTTAGACACAAGTGCCATGTCTCTCATTAAAGGTCTTCATATCCATGCTTGTCCAGAGCTGAAGGAGATTCCAAAGAGAATGAAAGATGTTGAAGAGAAATTAAATATGGTGGAGCTTTACAAGCATATGTGAAGTCTTATTTGATAATAGTAAAGGTAAGTATACAAACAAATCCAATCCTACATGACTTTGGTTCATTTTTATTTTATAACAATTGTTCTGTTTTTTCTTCTTGTTGTTGATTTTCAGCCTCCCATTTCTAAATTGGGACAATGGCAAAAGAGGGAAGTAAAAGCACGTGGAACGAGCTGGGATGTCAAGAGCGGTGACTTAAAATGGGCAGGTTGGATCAAATATGAGCGGGTTAGAAAAAAGGGAAAAGAATCCCATATGAAGGAGACCAAGTAAAAACAAGAGGGGGAAAACACATGAGCCATTTTAGTGGAAACTAGGAACCTGTCAAAATTCCTTCTTGTTCTCATTTTTCTTTTGTAATTAAACTCTCAGGATTTTAGTCTTTTTAAGTTACTGAGTTCTATATTTTCTGAATTCCACTTTCTTTAACTTAAATTAGATAACTAGTAGTGAGTAGTACTGAATCTTCTGGCATAAACTGGAAAATTCTTGCAACTTTAACAAACATAACAAATCACATTACAACAACAAAACAATGGAAAGAAAAAAAAAAAAGATGAACGAAATGAGATAGAAATTAGGGTCACACCAACAATCAACACAGGAATCTCCTCGTAAGACAATCAGAGTGACAAATGACTGAATCTTTATTAGCTGAATGAGTACTGTGTTGGGATATAAACTATTAATCATGTATTTATATATAATATTTATTATAGAATAATTATTTATTCATTTTTAATAAATCATATATTCGTTTATGGTGTTTGTTTACTTATATAACAGATGATTAAGTGTATAAAGTTTTAGCTTATACACAGAGGATTAAATCATCGGTTCTTATAAGTATAAATTTTTTTGTTCACAATTTAAGATGAAAATTGGACACGACATCGGTACGATTGTAGCACAAGATTATATGTAGTTTATCTTGATTATTTGAATGGTATAGTTCCAACTTCTTGTGCTAGTACATTTTGTATGTATGGAACGGGACCGAGTAGATATAGTTGTTTTAGACTGACTGACAAAAGCATATTCTCTAAACTATTAAATGTACTTGTATTCTTAATCCTGATATAACTTTATGATCTGTATATGTTAATATCGTTTTGATTTATTAAAAGGTGAGATTCTAAGATTAATCAATATGTCAGGTAGATTGGATGATGATAATATATATTGGTGAAATAATAAGTGAGTTGACGGAATCCAAGTCTCGATATAGAGATTGATGATATGCCTTTCTGAGAAGCTTATAAGTTTTCATCGTGTCAAACCTTGCAAGTGAATTTATGAATCCGACATATGAAATAAGCTAAGCAGTCCTCTAAAGGAAATTGATCATTGAATTAAATTTGTCAGTAATTTAGTTTATTGATTAGTATATGTAATCTTAACATGGGAAATTACATATGTGTTTAATAGGGAATTTCAAAATATAAATAGAGGAATGCAATTATGAATTTCTAGTGGAATGATTTGTAATTTATTATGGTGAGAATAATTCAAATTAATTATTTAAAATTATTTCCATAATAGGAAGCCTCAGTAATTAATTATGTGATCCCTACCGTGCCCATATTTCACTAGAACTCATAATCTATACTAACGAGGAAAGGGAGAAATGTGTGTATTTCTCTATTCTAAGGAAAGGGAGAAGTACATGTCTTTTTCTATTCTAAGAAAAGGGAAAAAATACATGTCTTTTTCTATTTAAGGACAGACACTTCTCTATTTCTTGGACAAGGAAAGAAATCTCTATAAATATGAATTCGCTACAAGAAAAAGGGCCACTAGGGACGAGAAATATGGTCCCAAAAGGTCTAATTCTGGTCTCTAAAAGGTCACTAGCGACGAGAAAATTCTGGTTGCCAGCCGTCTCTATTGGCTCAGTCGCTAAAGGTCAATAGGGACGAGATTTAGGCGTCGGTCCTTAAAACGTTTTTGCGACCCTGTAAAGTTCTAGTCCCTAAAACTCTTTTAGGACCATGAATCTAGTCCTTACACAAAACAATCAATTGGTACCTTAAAATTTCACAACGAGCTTATCTAGACACTAAAAGGTTATCACGACCAAAAATCTGATCCTTAAACAGTTTTAAGGACTCACACACTGTTGGTCCCTAGAGATGATTTATGGCTAGAAAATGTGGCACATAAATAACACGTAATTTTTCCTGTCATGCTTTTCTTAGATAATATAGATAACAAAATGCATCTGGATAATATATTAATTAGAAGTGTTGATTAACATCTCACAAACAATATTGTTTACAAAAATATGGTCACAAGACTATTAAGCAACTCATTGGCCAAAAAAACAAAAATTCCTATTAAAGTATTCCATACAAGCCTTAAAAAAAGATAATAAATTTGTCAATTTTTTTAAAGTATTCCAACTTGCTTCTTGACTAGAAAACGGATGTCTCCAAATCCTGTAAAACATACAAAATAAATTCTATTAGAAAAAAAAATTATGTTGTAACAACCAACGATTTGAAATAATTATGAAGAGGCTTAGAATTGGAAATAGACATTTTTGGAAAGATTTAAAAATCTGGAAATTTGGCCAAGTATGGAAAAAGGTGAGTTTTTGGCCAACTTTGAGCAGTCATAACTTCTAGGTCAGGATGAGTTAGGTGTAATTCCGGTTATGGTTGCATAGCTCGTGGAATGGTCTTTCCAACGCCACCGAGTTTGCTCGATTCCGAGTTCGTATTAGTGAGTTATGCCCTTTGAAAGTTGGGCAGTTGGTAGGGAATCCGTCCGGAAATTTTAAGGGCAGTTTGGTCTTTTTCCCTAGCCATTTCTTTTGAGGTTATATTGTGGTGTTAGGCTTATTTTGGATCATTTTGTCCCATTTTAAAAGAGTGAGAGCTAGGGCTTGAGAGTGAAGAGGATAAGAAGAGGAGAAAGAGAAGAAGGAGCAAGGAGATCAAGCAAGTTCCGTCGTGGATATCGTCGGGGGGTGATCCCTATTAAGGTATGTGAGTTCATAGTGTGGGTTGATCCTTTCCCCCACACACCAAGCCCCTTTTATTTATTGAGAAAAGATTGGTTATGTTGTTGAAATTGTTGGTTGTGTTGTGGATGTTGTTGATGGTGTTGTTGAAGTCCCTTGTTGATTTGGGACATG
>NW_006239256.1:157204-157353 GCF_000226075.1 Solanum tuberosum | reverse complement strand
CGTCACGGTCATTTCTCATCATTTCATCAAGTTCTCAACTCCAAACTCACATGTGAGGCACTAGTTTCACTAGTTCGTTTTTAGGGTCGTCACACTATATCATGGCAAGGTATAGGATGATCCTTGGGCAACGTGAGGTAAAACGTTGC
>NW_006239256.1:136732-157046 GCF_000226075.1 Solanum tuberosum | reverse complement strand
CAGTCAGTAGTTTTGAGTCTCTCATCCATGTATATGTATGTATATGTAAATATTCTATTTTGAGACTCGAGTTGCCTTTTGGCATGTTATGCATCAGTTGGTGGTTTTATAACCTTTCATTGCATTGAGTTGTGTTGTTGAGTTAAGTTTCCGCTGAGTTAAGAAAGCCAGGCCAAGGGTTCGCTTGGGGCCAGCAATGGTCTCCGAGTGCCGGTCCCGCCTAGGGTGTAGGCTCGGGGCGTGACATATGTGCACAACCAAATCACACTATATTTTAGTGTTGATAAGAAATAAGATATATTGCATTCTATATTTTAGATTTCCTAGAGCATTGAACAACAAAATTAACTCAAACGCTTCAAAGTCCTTCAAAATATTGTTAGAGGGCTATCTTCTCTTTGGAGAATCCCTTGCTATGCTCGGCTATGAAACCTAAAAGCTAACTCACAACTCACAACTCATAAAGTAGGTTTTTAAGTACTCTTTTCTCATATATCCATTAAGCTTATCCTACTCATGAGAATACAGAACTAGGATCATAAAAAAAATAATGAGAATAACTTATAAAACAAAATGAGTCCACGTAGAACCTTGATGTTCATGTCTATCAATTGAAATCAAATGCAGTTTGTGGTCAAAAAGAATATCCGAACTTGATGTATTTTCATAATAGTAATTAACAATATAAGGGCATCGTTTCTTTGGATTCTTACACTTTTGACCCAGTTCATATAATTGATAGCTTCAAGTAGATGCTTGTTAGTGATTGATCGCACTGGGATATATTCAATCAGCTCCTTATCCTGCATAATAGATGTCCCAAGATTCAATGAGCACCTGTCAATCAATAAACCTAGTGTAATCACACAAGTAGAGTCTAGAGAGTGTGGTGATGTTAGAGTGCAACAATGATATTAGGAAGAACAAGTCTGATAATTATGTTACTTTCAAGGAAAAGACAATAAATCCAAAGAAATATTATGTAAAGCCCAACACTGGAATTTTCATGCCTCAGTCTTCCAACGACATCATAATTACAATGCAATGGCATAAAGACGCTCTACTATACATGCAATGCAAGGATAAATTCCTGCTTCAAAGTGTTGTTGCAGGCCCTTGAACTACTGCAAAGTACATTACTCCCGAGATGTTCCATAAGGAGTCGGGGAATTATGTGGAGGACTGCAAGTTGAAAGTTGTTTATGTTCCTCCTCAAGTGCCACTACATGTAAGGCAGGGGTCCGAGGAAGGTTCTTCTCCTACGGCTTTAGTATTCAAAATTTGAACTGTAAATATATCGGAGCATAATAATATATCAAGGTCGTATAATGAGCAACAAGACAACTCGTTGGAGACAAAGGCACTAATTTCAAAGCTGACAGATGAGAAAATTTTTGTTATGCAGCAAAATGAAAAGCTTCAGCAAGAATTGGAACTCTTGAGATGGGGGGGAACATAACAGCAGTCGTGGTGGTACCCCATCTATATATGTTCTCACCATTGCAATTCTGGAAATCCTTTTGGCCTATATTCTCAAAACATATATCCGTAGCCCAAATACTGATAGCACATGCATATATTGTCCCCCTCCCCCAACTCGAACATACCACCAAAAACCTTTCCGTTTCCTCTTCATAATAACCAGCAAAGAAAAGTTCTTCTCCGTCTGTATTGTTTTCAGTTTGGGGGAGAGCCGAGACAGACACAGGTAGCTGCGATTATGATAAGCTAGATAATAAAAACAGACACAATTCAATGGTCGAATGCTGCCCTTTTTTATATCTATATAAGGCTATCCCTTGCTCTATATTCATTAGTCTATCTGACTACATATAACATTCCATAACTGCAGTTCGAAAAATAAGTCCATATATTCTCTGTGTTATCTTCAATTTCTATTTCCCAAGATAAAACGTCTAACACTTAAAAGCTGTTACATTTCATCTTAAACTTAAAGTAAGGTGTTTTATGTTGTTTGTGTTATGATATCACAAGAAAGAGTTGGAGAGAATTAAAGATCAAGGGTCTTCTTAAGAAAAGAAACATCAAAGGCATTTATAGTTATATCAAAAGACTCGTTCTCTTTGAGTAATTCTATGGAAATCCTTACAAATTCTTGCTATATTCTCAATGCTCCAGTTGTTTAAAAAATTTCAGAACCTTGAGTCAATTAGTTGTCTGGTTGACTTAAATGTGTGCAAGTTAGTTTCATTAGTTTTTTAATGGCCTTGTGCTTGAAGCAATCATCATATGAACAACTGGTTTGACATCCTCTTTTTTGAAACTTGAGATGACAACATTAGTTTATTGATCAAGTGTATTTCCTAAGTTATGAATACAGCCAAGTGTTGAATAATATTGATAAGTAATTATAGTAGATTGATTTTATTGTCATGATGAATTACTTAGATTCCAACAAAAAAAAGATAAGAATTTTCAAAAACAAAAACACACTAGTGGCACTCACTTGTCCCTTGGCAATGCCTTCTTAATTTCTTGTCTTCCTCTGTTTCCTGATATCTTTTTCAGTCATTTATCTGAGTTCCTGGTACTCCAATAACTCTTTTGGAAGTTTTTCAGTTTCTTCCTCCTCATATTCCTCTTTACCACACTCATCCTCTTCTTGTTCTTCACCTTCCTCGTCATATTCATCCAAATATTTATACTCCTAAATGAACACAACGAAATTGTCATAGCAAAATAAAAGATGAAGGCTCTGAAAAATCGTGGAGATCATAAATTACATCTCTTTCATATTCGCACATAGTTGTTCTGGAGCAGCAAACCAAATTCTCAATGATAATCTTCAATTGCTAAAGTGGTGCAGAGAACTAGTAAGCTTTGGTCCTACCATTAATTCTTTTATACATGACAAGATTATTATACCATATAAATGGACACTAGATCCGTATCTTCACTTAATAAAATTAAAACGAAGGAAATGAATTAGACCAAACCTCGCAAGATTTCCCAAAAAACAAAAAGTAGTTTCTTCTTATAAGAGATTTTATTTGGTTAAAATTTATCAATTAAGATGTGATCTCTACTTTAAAAGTTTTCCAAATATACACTAGTTATTTTTAGATTTCAATCATAAATGCATAAACTATCAATAAACCAACTATGAAACTAGTTATTTTTTCCTACAAATGTGTATATTTTAACCATGAAAAAACATGTAATCTTATACTCTTTCATAGCACACATGAACATGTAATTTTAACCATGAAGAAACATGATTCTTGAACAAGGAACATTAATTATCGCCATACGTAATAAAGGAAGACAATTTGATAATGTTACTGCTAAATGGAAGTGCTCATAAGCTTGCAAGCAATAAAAAGATACAGAGACAAGAAAAAGTATATAGCAATAAGAAAGGCTAGAAAATAAGAGTTCACTAATGTAGTTAAAACACTAGGTTAGATCCTTAAATAATTCTTTGACCTCATATTGTGAATTTCGAATCTATTAGCGTATATAATCTCATATATAACTTTTCTTTAACTTCTACTGATTAAATAACAGTTTGTGGACTAATTTTATTTCTAAAATCATATCCTAATTACCTCTGTTAAAACACAATCAGAAATGAATAAACGGTCCAAATTACCTCTATTAATTTTTGTTGTTTTTCCCATTCAACAATTTTTTTTGTGGATAACCGCAACTTTTTTGAGCAAACTCCCACAATATTCTTGATAATGTTGAACCCCACCTCACTAAATTCATAGAGCTCAAATAAATCACTTACCAATATGTATAGATAACAATGCTATAACATGTATAGAACATATAATAACACTATAACTGCTAGAGTGCCGAATATTCAATAACAACATAAATCAAAAAATGAGTTGAGGAAATTGCAATTGTTTAATCTCTCTGAAACACTAAACATGTGCACCTACTTCAATATCAATATCATAATCTCAAAGATAACCCTAACTCATATAATAATTCTTTCTTGAAGAATAAAGATCTTAATAGCAAAGATAACCCTAATTCAGGAATCAGTGCCATTAGAAAATAAGAAACATCATCTAAAATAATTTTAATATGGAATATCACTTTAATCCTCTTGAAAGATCAACGAGTAACAAAACTATGAGGCAAAAACATAAAATAGAAAGAAAAATTTGAGGTAGATATAAACAAATGATCTGACCGAAGAGAGAGATTCGAAGAGATCAATGGTGTACAGTCTGTACATAGCTCCAATCTCGACCATGAAATTTCTATGAGAAAGACCAGTTTCTCATAATTTTAGGGACCATATTTAGCCCCTTTGTTATAATATCGAGAATTAGGGACCAAAATAATATCTCGTCCCTGTAGATATACATTTAGGGACAAGATTTTTTATCCGTCACTAAATGTCGGTCTTAAATAATGTTTTTCCTTGTAGTACCTTTGAATGTGAATAAGTTTATATACGATACTTCCCCACCCAACTATTGAGAGTTCGGAAGTGAACTGCAGAAGACCGCAGAACTCCCATCCAGTTTGTGGACTAGCTTGTGAATTCGCTTGAAGGTATTTGGTCACGCTTCAAGAGGTAAATCTTGAATTAAATTTTAGAAAGTTTATGTGTTTTATTATAAACTATGTGTTGTCTATTATTTATGTAAGCAGTATGATTCTGATATGTTTCTGTTAAAAAATAAAAAAATATGCTTCTGTTGTGCATACAGTTTTCTAACATACTGCTCATACCTAACTACCATTACCATCACAATCACGAATCATCATATTTAATCACAACATTAGATATCGACAATCAAGGGCCAGTGAGATATTCCAAAAAAAAAAAAAGTGTCTTTGGCTTAGTGGGAAATTTCGAAAGCTTTAATACATCTTTGTCCTTTTTGATAATGGCAACTTTCATTTCCTCTTGCCTTGTCTAATCGTAATTCTTTTTTTCAGATTATTTGTTCTTACTTTTATGCCTATTGCTTCTCAGTGTCTATCTCCCATTTTCCAACTTGTATTCCGTTGTATTTCAAGGTTTTGATGATACTCCCAAACTGTATGTCTCTATGGTCGAATGGTGAATAATTGTATATCACGTCAGCAAATAATTTAACATATATGCGTGGGTGGATGATACGTGACATAAGAGGGATGTTTTTAAAATCCGTGTAATCAAATAGAGGGGTGTTTAAGGCTGTGAATAGTTGGGAGCCTAAAGTAATAATTCATACCAAGTTTAGAGGTATTTTCAATACATATTTCAAATTTTAATTAATTAAATATCAAATAGTAATCATATCGTATTCTCTATCTTTTTGCTATATGCTTGTTAGACTTAAGTGACTGTGGCTCTACCACATACCAAGGACATATGTAAATGGGACGGTTTGGTCTGTTATATTTTAAAAACTACACCATCCCAATATTTCGGGTATTATATAATGTATAACCAAAGTTAAATTTTTTAAAACCATCCCAATCATATCAGTTCTCTTCG
Source organism: Solanum tuberosum (assembly GCF_000226075.1). Taxonomy (NCBI): domain Eukaryota; kingdom Viridiplantae; phylum Streptophyta; class Magnoliopsida; order Solanales; family Solanaceae; genus Solanum; species Solanum tuberosum. The sequence continues at coordinate 151,576 of NW_006239256.1, read as the reverse complement.
GTATCGGTACGGTTTGGTTAATTTTTGTGTTTTTTTTTACTTTTATAATATCACCTCAAAATATACTACTATTAAAATATTTCTGTCACAAATATGTTCTTGAAGAAGCACTTTAATTCTTCACCAAGAAAACAAGAACGTAAACCCTTGTTACCGTATTGATTAATCTTAAACATTTAATAGGAGTGTTTGGTATTGTTCGATAGAGTATCTATTATAATATCTTTTAATTTTAAACCTAATTAAGTAAAGGCTAATTAAAGAGCAAAGACCCAAAATCTTGTAGTCACTAGAGGCTTAGGACCTAAGTTTTATTTATATTTGAAAAAATATTATAAAATATATTTATATATTAAATTTAACATATTGTTAATATATAAAATATATTTACATATTATTCGGTTCGGTTCGGAAATTATTCGGTTTTTTTCATAAATTAAAAAGACCATCCCAATTGTTCGGGACGGTTATATACTTAAATAAAAGTTCATGATTTTATTGAAAAAAATAACATAAATCGGTTTGATTCGATCTGTTCGATCGATTTTTCATATTCTTTTTACGCCCCTACCAACAATAACAGAACTTACTTAGCAAAGAATATAGATATAGGGAAGTTAACATTTTTGAAGAGAGGAGGAAAACGAGAAGTCCTTTATATATTTTGCAATTTGTTTTGATACACTTATTTTTCTGGTTTTGATTGCCGAGTGATATATTTCGATAGAAAACTACCTGAAAAATGTTCAACTAAAAATAATTAATTACTATTAAAATAAACTAAGAGAAACATAATTAATAAACCTCAAAACTAATAGAAACTTGAAATAATTAAACTGATGGATTAGCATTCAACAACAAATTAAACCCAATACATGAATTGAGACAATTACTTGTTACTTTTAAAGGCACTTGTGATAGCTAGAATAGTCTGTATAGTTGTGAGTAGGAGGAGTATGATGGCTGTCATAGTTGAAGCTCCTACCCAAGGACTACTAAAATAATTATGCTTCAAATTTGCCTTCATTCTGTTCCATGGTTTTTCACTATATTCAATTGCTTGTCTGAATTCCAGATCGTAGTAGAAGTTGGGATACGTCGGGACGACCCCATTTCTGATTTTGTTGAAGAGGCTAGCCACGCTTTTGTCATTTGCGATACAGTTCACTATGATTCCTTTCTGGCGAAGCAAATTCACATCTTTGTCTGAGTCGATAAGATGATCCATGAAAATTGCATAATCACTGAAATATGAAGGATGTACATTTGATTGTTGCTCATAAGCAATGAGATTTCGTAGGAGGGTTTCTGTACCATGTTCGACTCGAAAACAAGGAATTCTCATCAATCCATTATCGAATTTTATATCCAATAATTTTGTGGTATCAGAGCTGACGTCTGCAAAGCTAACTCCAGCTTCGGAAAGCTCTGTTGCATTTTGCATGACCTTATGAAACATTATTTGATGGTCTACATTTTTCGTTGGATTCCCATCACATAACAATGTGTACTAGATGAAGTAAATGTTTGATATCTCCTGTGATACTTCCTATCAGTCTAAATTATGCACGAAATATTTTTAGCGTGTCTACGAAACGGGTAAACGCATTATTCACCAGTACTGCTAGTGGTGATTCATAATCTTTTTTTGTCAAGTGATAAAGTTGGTCGAGGACAAAGAAAGGAAGTTGATTTTCTAATAACATCAAGTCTCGGAATATGTAACTTGCATCATTAGTAATGATAATCATGTCTTTTTCTTTTGGAAGCTGCTCTACTTCACACCAACGCTCTCGAATAAACTCAACCACAAAACAGCCATCAAGCAACAACATTTGGCAAAATTCATGACTAATATCTTCTATATCTTCATAACACTTGAGTGCTTTCTCCTTCAGTATCTGCAATTCACTGGTGCAAAATTCCACATCAAGCCCCTCTTTTCGTTGAAGAAATCGCCGTAGGTACAATAGTTTGTACTTTTCCATTGGACGAAGTTGAGGATTTTTCCTATGGTAAGGACCAATAGAGACCATCTTTGGTGTGTAAGCATCTGGATTTGATTCACGTAGCCGCACATTTACTTTGAATATGCTATTCGATTTAAAAGATGATTTGTCCAAATCCTCAAACATTTTATCAAAGATTTGATTTACACGTTTCTTTGTTTGTGACCCTGATGGATCTTCATCATTTGTTTCCTTGATCTACATTTAAAGAAGTTGTGCATATATACCTCATCGTTTAACAAATTATCTATACTTACCTTTTTTGTTAACAAGACGATTTTTTTTTTAAAAAAAAAAAACTTAAAACTGCTTTTTTTAATTATAAAATGTCAACAAGACTTTATAAACTTACTTCACCCGACCTATTTTCTTTACCCCTCCAAACCCGACTCAAATTAAAAAAAAAATCCATAGTTAGTGAATATGTTAGGATCATGAAGTAGACCTAAAATCACAATAGTCTAAAAAATTCTATATTTAATTGCCAAAAGAAAAGTGGGTTAATGAAATAAAAAAACTAAATTGATAGAGAGATACCTCATCTTTTTCAGTTTGAAGAAGCAGTGGAGTTTGGTTATCTATTGAGGTAATCTCAATGGAGTGTGCCATCCCTCTTTCTTCAATTCTAATTCCTACAAAAAAAAACATTCTTTTTAATTTCAATAAAAACTACGAAAATGTCAATAGAATTTCTTCTAACAACAATTTTCATGTCAAATACGTGAAAATCAAGCCATTAAAAATTTTATTGTCTAAAACATGTTTAATAGGAACATTTTATACATAATACAAGTATTCAATAGGTATAATATTTAGTATAAGTAATTAAATGAAAAACACAGGACAAATTTAAAGGGCATTTTCTTGTTGCCCTTACTAGTAGTCATTGGACTATATATATTCTTGTAGTTTCTTGTTCTTCGATTTTTAAAGCTATTTATGATTTCATATAGTTTAATGATAATATTATTTTACTGTAATACTATTTTGCTATACTATCGAAAATAGCCTCTTTATCTCAGGCAAGGTCTGTGTACACTCTATCCTCCCAGACTCCACTTTGTGGAACTACGTATGTTATGTTGTTGTTGTTATGTAAGAGTCAGAAGTAGAAGTTAGAACACGATACCAAGTATACTTTCGTAGAATTTTAATTTGATAAAAACTCTCTAAACGCTTTTACAAATTAAAGAAGTGATGAATCAAGGAGATATGAAAGACGAAAATAATAAAGTTCTATTCCATTATTTTATAGTAATGTATAAATATGGAGTTAAACGAAGATAAACAAATTAAAACGGAGGAGCTCAAAAATTGAGTCTACTAAAATTAAGTATCCATCAAATAAGAGAAATTTAAATCATATTAAAAGAAAGATATCAAATATCTTGCAGCTTACTATACTCAAATTGATAGAATACCTTGTAACTCAATAGTTAAGAACTAATTTGGTTCCAATATGAGTAGCATATTAGTAGGTTTTGGAGATGGAACTTTAGGTACAATTGAGACAATTACTATATACTTAACGACATTTATCTAGAATGCTGGTTACTAAATACCTATATTATATTATTGCCACTAAATATAATATAGTATTATCACAAAATTATTTATTTGTTATAGTGTATTGGATGGAATGTTGTATAAGACATTTAAAAATTACCTGATTCAAAATGGACTAGTTGGAGTGTACTTGAGTTTCTTCTTAAATTCTTTTGCTCTGCTTAACTTTTATGAAGATGAAGGAATATGAGAGATGGTGAATATAAAATTCTTATATGGGTATACTATATATAGATTAATTTTTCTTTAATTTGTGTAATTGCAAACCTACCTACATTACTAACATGAAATAGTGTGCATTTTGAGAAAAGTATCTTAGAATAAATTAAGCTTTAGTATCATAGAATAAAGTGTATATAGACATTACATTTAAGAAAACATATCATAGAATAACACTTTGAGTGTGTTGTTCAAGCCACTATTTATTCTAAAATTTGATATCAAGTATAATTGAAGAACTAACACTTTTAGGGTAAAACATATACATAGAATAACACTTTGAGTGTGTTGTTCAAGCCACTATTTATTCTAAAATTTGACATCAAGTATAACTGAAGAACAACACTTTTAAGGTGTGTTCAGTATGATGGAAGATTTGCTATTTTTTCTGAATAATATGTGATTTTCTTATTTATTTTTAATATTTGATAAATAAGTTGAATATAATATTCGTATAAAATTTGAGCAAGCACAATTAAGGTCGGCATGGGGTTAAGGATGTGAGGGTAGTGGGGATGAGGACTAGGGGTGTACATAGCCGGGTTGGTTCGGGTTTTTCAAATATCAAATTAAACCATTTGTGTCGGATTTTTAAATTTATAAACCAAACCAAACCAATAAAACTCGGGTTTTTCAACCTCAGGTTTTTTCGGGTTTTTCGGTTTTTCGGGTTGTTTCGGGTTTTTCCGGTAAAGTATTCATACAAACATATAATTTACTTGTACTTCAAATATTTCTTTAGTCCTACCAAAATACAACTATCTAAGATGTTTCTTAAAAATATAACACAATATGATATGATTAATGACACTAAAATATCCAACAAAAATCATAATAATGAAATCGCGTAAAACAAATATTGTAAATTAACAAGTCATAATGAAAATGATCATAATTTAAAAGTACTAAATCATGCTAAAATTAAGTTTAATAAGTATTAGTTACATGACTAAATATTAAAGGAAATTAAAATTAGATTATGTATTTTAATTGTCTAAACCAATGTAAAACTAAAGAACAAATATTCAATATTATTGTCATTCTTAGTGTTGAATTGATTTTCTTTTTTGTCATTAGTATTAATTTTGATTTTGATTTTAAGCTTTATTATAATTATAAACATCTGTGGACTATAATCTTTATTGGCCCATTCATAATTCTAAGTTTCAAACTTGAAGTAATATATTAAAAGAAAAAAACTATGAAAAAGTAAAAGAAATATGTAAAAATTATATAAAAGTAAATATTTTTATGTATAAAATAAAATTTTAAAATTATATATATAATGTCGGGCTGGTTTGGTCTCGGGTTGTTTTTTTTAGTTAAAACCAAACCAAGTCAAATCAAACCACTAGTCGGGTTTTTTTTCGGATTGACTCGGTTTGCGGTTTGGTTCGGTTTTCGGTTCGGTTTTGTACACCCCTAATGAGGAACTATGAGATTGGTACGTACATAGGCGTATTCAAAATTTTAATAGGTGCATTATTTTGAAAAGGACGATCTATGATATATTTTCTTAGATTGGAGAGAAGACACCATTTTGTGTAGTTGATTTTCCTCTTTAAGAATCTGATCCAAGAATTGACAATATGCTCCGTTTCACTATACTTGCCTTTGGGGGTGGGCATTCAGTATTCGATTTGGGATTTTTGAATTTTGTATTTGGTAATTCGATAATTAGTAGTTAAAAATAGATATCAACTATCAACTTTTTAAATTTTGGTTCGATAATTCAATTACCTTTAAATTAAACTTTGGTTTGGTATGGTATTTGGTAATACCCTATTGAAGTTACAGCCAATTCTATCACAACGTTAATACTATTTATCCAATTATTTCTATTGTTTTATGTGGAGGCACAATATAATAGAAGATTAAAAGTAAGAAGGTATTAAAAAAATATATACACAACTAACAAGTAAGAAGGCATAAAAAAAAAAATTACCTCCACTCGTTGTCCGGGCTTTTGAGTTATTTGTTCTTATTCTCACTCAAGTGATATAGGGAGGGAAGTTAACATTTTTGAAGAGGAAGAAAACATGATGGAGTTTTTGTGACTACATAAATGTAACTTAAAATATACTAATTATTATACAAATTTGATATGATTTGACTATTACTTCAAAATTCAATGAACTGTGACTGAATTTGATGCCAAAACTAGATTGACTCTTACTCAAATTTTAGATTCAAACTCCCCTCGATATTCCTATTCTTTTGAGATATGACCATCGAAAATGAAGTTCATTTGTAGCAAATCAACTTTTTGAACGTCTAAACCCAAAATTCGATCTTCTTTTATCCTCCATTGTTCAGATCAGTTACAACTTACAACAACCAAAAAGGGAAAACAAGCTAAAAGCTGTATGCATTTTGCAATTTTTCTAAATTGCAAAATATATTTTGATAAAAAGTAACTACGTTTGGGGCTCAAAAAAAAATCAACTACAAATATAGGAATCAAAGGATTTATGACAAAAAGTTATCTATTATTTAGACAATTCATTTTGTAATTCAGTTATAATTAATTCCTTAATTAAGACATACAATTAGTAATCCCCAAGATTGATAGATACTTGAAATAAACAAATTAACATTTAGCTATACAAAATAGAATTAATGAAAAACTCATAAGAAAATTACATGAATGGAGTTGTGAGGAAACACTAGAATTATTACTTACTTAAAGGCACTTATGATAGCTAGAATAGTCTGTATAGTTGTGAGTATGAGGAGTATGATGACTGTCATAGTTGAAGCTCCTACCCAAGGACTACTAAAATAATTGTGCTTCAAACTTGCCTTCATTCTGTTCCATGGTTTTTCATCACAATGTTTAACTGCTTTTGTGAATACTTCTTTGTAATAGAAGTTGGAATAAACTGTGACCCCGTTTCCCATTTTGTTGAAGAGGCTAGCCACTTCTTTGTCCTCTCCTATCCAGTTTGCTATGATTCCTTTATGGCGAAGCAAACTCACATCTTTATCTGTGTCGATCAATTGATCCATAAAAATTGCATAATCACTGAAATATAAATATTGTAAATCAATTGATTGTTGCTCATAAGCAATGAGATTTCGCAGGAGGGTTTCGGTACCATCTACCACGTCAAGAGACGGTATTGTCATCAATCCATTCTCAAACTTTATATCAAATAAACTTGTCGTCTGATTGAACTTTGCAAATCTAACTCCAGCTTCAGAAAGCTCTGTTGCATTTGGCATGACCTTATTCCACTTGGTGTCATTGTCGTTTGACGATTTCTCGAAATTCCTCGGACATGAAACAGTGTGTACTAATTGAAGTAAATGTTTCATATCACGTTCAAATAGAAATAAATTCATCAGACACGAAACACCGGTTACTGACATATATCCCAAGTTAACAACATGGCTAAACAAAGTGATCGCCAGTTCTTCCAATTGTAATTCATCATGTTTCGCTGTCCAGGAATGAAGCTGGTCGAGGATAAAGAAAGGAAGTTGGTTTTCTAGTAACAACAAGTCCCGAAGTATTTGATTATATTTGTAATCAACAAAATTGATAATTTTGTCTTCTCCTTCTTCTGCATATTTTTCAGAACACTCACGAATAAATTCAACCACAAAACAACCATCAAGCAACAACATCTTGCAAAATTCATGACGATTATCAGTATCGAGGCCTTCTATATCGTCGTAACATTTTAGTGCTTCCTCCTTCAGTTCCTCCAATTTACCGATCCAATATTTCACATCGAACCCCTCTCTTCGTTTCAGAAACCGTCGTAGGTATAATAATTTGTACTTTTCCATTGGACGAAGTTGAGGATTTTTCCTATGGTAAGGACCAATAGAGACCATCTTCGGTGTATAAGCATCTGGATTTGATTCACGTAGCCGCACATTTACTTTGAATATGGTACACGATTTAAAAGATGATTTGTCCAAATCCTCAAACATTTTAGCAAAAATTTGATTTATACATTTCTTTGTTTGCGACTCTGATGGATCATTTGTTTCCTTTTTGTCGCTTAATTGATGCATTTTCCTTCCTTTTTCTATCTGTAATGGAAGGGCGTAAGAAATTTTGAAATGTTTATTAAAAGCACTATTTTCTTAACAATATTCTTCATAGTTTAATAAATTATGCATATTTACCTTTTTTTGTTAACAATATAAATTAAAAATAATAGCGTCAAACTGTTTTTTCGTTAGCGAATATGTTAGGATTGTGAGGTAGACCTAAAATTAAAGAGTATCAAAAATTCTATATTTAATTGCCAAAAGAAAAGTGGGCTAATGAAATAAAAAAAAGCAATAAATATCATAAAATACTTATGATACCTCATTTTTCAGTTTGAAGAGGCAGTGGAATTTGATTATCTATTGAGGTACTCTCAATGGAGCGTGTCATCCCTTTTTCTTCAACTCTAATTCCCAACTGACACATTCTTTGTAATTTCAATTTCTAAATATCACGGCTATTATTTTATTATTAATTCAAAAGCAATATATTCATTGCAGAATTTGATTTGAAATGGAAAAAAATAAAAAACAAAGCAATAAATATCATAAAATAATGAAATCGAATTTTAAAAATAAAAATCAGAAAGGATACACTTATTAAATTAATTGAAAACGCTCTTAAAAATCGACGAAATTTCTTTTGAAGAAAAGAACCAAAAAAACTACAAAAAATATCAAGTGAATTTCTTCTAACAACTATTTTTATGTAAAATGCGTGAGAATCAAATGTTTAAAAACTATATCGTCAAAAACATAAGGTGGACACTGTGTAATTAATTCAAGTAATCAATAGGTATAATCTACAAGGTGGATATTGTGTAATTACATCTTCCTCGTTAATTAAAGGCTTCATAAAGTAACTATCAAATTAAATATGAATTGACAATTAATTTTAAAAAAATAACAATGACCAAGAATCTTATAAATAAAAAATAATTATTCATCTGAGTCGATCATGTTCTTCAATTTGAGGTCACAATAATAAAATTAATTGATAGTGTTTAGCATAGACGAGAAAGTGAACAAAATTACCTCTTTGGTTTGGCTGTTTCTTCTTTTGTTCTACTCAACTCTTGCTTCTCCTGGATTATTCATTGCTATGAAGTATCTATTAAATAGAGAAAAGAAATACAGATAATTAAAGATACTATCTAGATACGTGTAGGGTAGGGGGTGTTAATGTTAGGTTCGATCGATTATTTTATAAAATTTGAATCATATCAATTTTTGATTATTTTGCTTTATATCATTAAAATTAAACGTTTGAATTCTCGTTGATACCGATATGGTTTAGTTATTTTTTTTTGTTAAAACGTTATAGTAAGAAGGTGTGGAGGACACAAATTAGGGTAAAAAGTTAGTAGGTAGGAGTGCGACCATATATACTAGTAAGGACTGCATTTTCTTGTTGTCGTTACTAGTAGTCGTAGGACTATTCTTATTCTTCGCTTTCTATAATATGGTTTCATATAGTTTAATTACAGTACTATTTTACCGTAGTACTGTTCTGCTATACTATTTGTTATTTTCTTACTATCTAGTATTGTCTCTTGTACTTAATTTCATTACCTTTTTTTTTCTAAATTATTTTTATCTTGAACCGAAGATTTATCGAAAATAACCTCTTTATCTCAACTTTGAAGTAGAGGCAAGCTAGGTTTGTGTACACTCTACCCTCCCAAACCCCATATGTTGTGTTGTTGTTATGTAAGAGTCACAAGTAGAAGCTAGAACACAATATTAAGTATACTTTCGTAAAATTTTAATAAAAACTCTCTAAACGCTTCTACAATTTAAAAGTGATGAATCAAAGGAATACGAAAGACGACAATATAGAGATCCATTTCAAGAACTGGGTCAATTAATTAAAACTAAGTATCTAATAAAAAAAATTAAATCATATGAAAAGAAAGATATCTAATATCTAGTAGCTTATACCTATCAAGTTAATTAATAGAATACCTTGTAATTCAAGATGTTATAACTAATTTAATTTCAATATGATTAGTAGCATATTAATAGGTTTAGGAGGTGGGACTTTATGAATAAATTAATTTTCTATTGACTTGTAGTCATTTTCATCACCCCAGATCAGAGACAAAATATTTAATATTTTATTATTTCCAAATTTAGTATATAAAATATATTTTATATATAAATTTATTCAATTCAACACTTTACTTTGTGGCGTTTTAATACAAAAATGCTCTTGGCCGACAAAAAAATTTTTTTTTTGAAAAATCCATTGACCCAAGTCAATGACTATATATATTCCACGATATTTCACTTTTAAGTACGAAAAAAGAAAGTTATGTGTAAAATTAATATTACGAAAGTAGGGTAGTTGAGTAGGTGCATTAATATCACAACAAAGTAAAAATATATTATTTAATTAAGCTCCAAGACTATTTTAATTTATTTCTAGGTCTCCTGGGTAAATTAATTATATAGTACATGAGCAGAAAAAGGACGATAAAAGGCATTTACTTGGTCAATATTTAACACTTACATGTAACTTGCCTTCTCTTTTAGAAACAAATATGGTACTTTATTCACAAATTTAATAATTTTCTCATTAAATTAAGTTTCACATGTTTTTTTGATAAACACTATTTACAAGTTGTTTAATTACCGTTACTCCTACCGACTTATATAAGTTGTCATGATTATCAAGAATAAGTATTCAAACTTGTTATTTTATCAAAATCAAGATTAAATTAATTATTTTGGTCCCATTTAACCCTTTAATATTTTATATTCTTAAAATAAGATTAAGTTAGTTGTCCTTGTGAAAATATCCATATATAGTTAATAACATTATTTTTATTTTCCTATTGTTAGGTAACAATGTCTTTTATATCACCCCAAAATGAACTACGTTACGAAAAAAAGGAGATATATACGATGCAATGCATAGTTATAAATACAATGACTAATATAGAACGGAAGGAATAGCATTATAACTCTAAGACGGCTTAGAATTAAGTGGTCAACCGAATATAAAAGCTTCCCTTTTCACTTTATATCAATATCTAGTTTTATTGTTCATTTTTTGATAGATAATTAGATAGTTACTATCTTCGTCTCATATTAGATGGACACTTTCTATTTTACATAATAATTAAAAAATTATTAATAGATTGATTAACTTTACTATTTCGCCCTTTGTTCATATTAATTAGCCTATTGAAAAAATAAATTATGAATCTTCAAAATTTCTTTAAATATCCAAAGACCATAATAACAGTAGGGATAAAATGAGAAAAAATTAATTAATTCTATCCTGATTTAATAAATGATAATGTGAGATAAATATTTTTAATAAGATGCCCATCTAATATGGGACGAAGGGAGTATTATAGTGTGTTATATTCCCAGATATTTTACTTTCAGGGCAAATAGAAAGTTAGGTGCAAAATTTAATTTTCAAGCTGTCCACCATTAATAATTTATTGCTACATACAGTTCATGCCTATGTCTAGAATTCATTCATAAATAATACAAAAGAAAGAAGCACGTTTTTTAAATGCTTACTTCCTCTTTGATATATTTCCCTTATTATATTTTATATATATATATATTAAACAAAAATGAATTATTTTACTTGTCTAGTTTAATATATCAATAGAGTTCTATCAATTTTCCTTATACTATTTTTAATGATTTTAAAGAAAGTGTCAAGTTAACATGAATCAAATAATATGAAATGGTGAAGAAAGCAATCACTTACGTTTCTACATTCTCACCAAACAACACTCTCCTTTAAATGCACTGTACCAATATTTATCAGTCTAATATTTAACAGGGTAGAACGATAAAAACTTGCTCATATTCAATATTTATATGAAGTCACTAAATAAATAATATGGCTTTACACATAATTTTTTAATATTTAACCATATTCGCTACTGCACTATCAACTATGAGCAAATACTCACCAACAAGAGTTGTGATGGAGTGATAAGTACTCGTTCATCTTTAACCAATAGATCTCAAGTTCGATCCAGGTATAGAGTGAACTTTATTAGCACATTGTGGACATGCTGATTATCAGATTGCAAATAGAACTGCAGCTAATTTAGCATAGAGCTCTCATGTCATTATAATAAAAATATCTTTTAGCGTCAATTATACATTAACATATATACACTGTTGGGATCGAAACAGCATAGTATTGGATGGAAGTTAATAAAGAAATTTTGAACAATGATAAATTATTATTTTTTTATAAAAAATATTCATAATATATTAAATTAATCTGATCAATTGACCTACATATATATGACTGACATAATATTAAAATAAATAAAACTATTAATCAATTAACCTACGTATGACTGGTCAATTTGTCTTCCTAAAGATAAAAACATTTATCCCATCAGGTCTACACCACCACAAAATTTAAATGTTTTTTTTTTCTGGAATAATGGGATAAGTACGTACAGGAAATATGTGTTATCCAATTAATTCAAGATAGGAGCACATATGTGCTCCTATCTTTAAATATGTGCTCCTATCTTTAATCAAACCCAAGGACTATTGAAGTAATTGTGCCACAAATTTGTGAAAATGCTTATCTTGTTTTGTAGTTTGGTGATTACTTTTTTTCTTAGATCTTTTTGTGCTGGCTTGGGTATATAATAGATAGAGTTACTCCATACATGTTGTTAGCGGAAGATGATGAGTATAGATACTTGAAATAAAGTAAATTAACATTGAACTATAAAACCCAATACACAAGGGGGACATGAAACACTCATAAACTCATCAACATGTACACATGCAAATTACATGCATGAAGTTGTGAGGAATAAACAATTACTACTTACTTAATCGAACCGTAAAAGCTAGAATAGTTTGTATAATTGTGAGTATGAAGAGTACGATGGCTGCCAATGTTGAAGCCCTTGCCCAAGGCTTATTAAAATAATTATGCATCACATATGCCCTTATTCTGTTCCGTGTTTTTTCACAATGTTGAATTGCTTTTAAGAACTCTTCATTGTAATAGAAGGTGGAATAAACACCGATCCCATCTCCGATTTTGTTGAAGAGGTTAGCCACTTCCTTGTCCTCTTTCATCCAGTTCTTTATGATTCCTTTCTGGCAAAGCAAATTCACATCTTTGTGAGTCGATAAGATGGTACATAAAAATTACAAAATCACTGACATATTTAGGTTGTACATCAGATGATTGTTGCTCATAAGCAATCAGATTTCGTAGGAAGGTTTCTGTATAATCATACACTACAAAAGAAGGGATTGTCATCAATCCATTCTCGAACTTTATTTCAAATAAACTTGTCATATTCCCAATACCAAAGCTAACTCCAGCATCGGAAAGCTCTGTTGCATTTGGCATGATCTTATGCCACATTCTGCCATCGTTCGACGTTTTCATGAAAACATGTGTACTGCATGGAGTAAATGTTTGATATTTGCTGCATTACATTCTGTCTCTATAAAGGATTCATGGATCATGTTTGGCAAGTCAATAAAAAAGGTCAACGGTTTATTCACCAGTACTGCCAATGGTAATTCATCATCTTGCTTTGTCATGTGATGGAGCTTTTTTAGGACAAAGAAAGGAAGTCGGTTTTCTAGTAACATCAAGTCTCGGTATATTTGATGACACATGAAACCAGCAATATTGATAATTTCTTCTTCTCCTTGTGGACATATTTGACAACGCTCTCGAATAAACTCAACCACAAAACAACCATCAAGCAACAACATTTTGCAAAATTCATGAATATCGAGGTCTTCTATATCGTCGTCATAACACTTTAGTGCTTCCTCCTTCATATCCTCCAACACTGTTATGCACCTTTGCACATCAAGCCCCTCTTTTCGTTGAAGAAACCGTTGTAGGTACAACAGTTTGTACTTTTCCATTGGACCAAGTTGATGATTATTCTTATGGTAAGGTCCAATAGAGACCATCTTTGGTCTATAAGCATCTGGATTTGATTCACGTAGCCACATGTTTACTTGGAGTACGGTACTCGATTTAATAGACGAATTGACTAAACCCGCAAACATTTTATCAAAGATTTGATTTACAAATATCTTTGTTTGTGACCCTAATGGATCTTGACCTTTTATTTCCACTATCTCGATTATATGATCCACTATCGTCCCTTCTTCTATCTGTTACGGAAGAGAGTAACAAATTTTAAAATTTTATTAGAAGCACTAACCAATAAGCAAACAATTACATATTCTTTTAATATGATTAACTTTGCAATCTTGGTTAGATATGCCTGTATTTAAGAAAAGTTGTGTATATATAACTTCATCGTTTAACAAATTATGCATATTTATCTTCTTTTTTTTGCTAACAAGAGTTTCAAAAATTCTATATTTAATTGCCAAAAGAAAGGTGGGCTAATGAAATAAAAAACTAATTGATATAGTTGTGAGAGAGATACCTCATCTTTTTCGGTTGGAAGTAGTGGAATTTGATTATCTATTGAGGTAATCTTGGAGCGTGTCATCCCTCTCTCTTCAACTCTAATTCCTACGAAAAGACATTCTTTTTAATATCAATTCCTAGATATTATGACTATTAGTAGTATTATTATCATTATTATTATTATTATTATTATCATTATTATTACCATTATTATCATTATTACAATCAGCATCATCATTATCATTATTATTATCATTATTATTATAATAATTCAAAGCAATATATTCATTGCAAAATTAGATTTTAAAATAAAAAAAACAAAGCAATAAAATACCGCAAAATACTGAAATGGAACTTTAATAATAAAAAGATCAAGAAGGATACACTTATTAATTAAATGGAAAATACATGTAATGACCCTAAAGGTCATTTTTGGAAATTTTCATAAAATGACCGTTTTACCCCTCCTGATAGTTGCCCCGAGTCCTAATTGTTGTATTTTCAAAGTTGGTTTGGAGGAAAATTGATGAAAAGTTGAGTTTTTGGAAAGTTGAGTTTTTAAGAGTTAAAGTTTGGTTAAAAGTGCTATTTCGAGTCATTTGGAGTTTCGAGACTCGAATCGGATTT
>NW_006239256.1:134423-134559 GCF_000226075.1 Solanum tuberosum | reverse complement strand
TTCTGGCTGTTGAATATGATCTGTTTAGTATAGGTTGGTTGGTTTGCTGCTAGATTGAAATTTCGGTGGTTCGGTTGGGATTGAAAGGAGATGTTTGTAGCTGCTAGTTTTGCTTAGTTTAGAGTTACTTGCCTCT
>NW_006239256.1:129579-133670 GCF_000226075.1 Solanum tuberosum | reverse complement strand
TTTAGCAGATTGAGCTTCGGGACATACTCGAGAGGTAGCGGTTCATTCCAGACGTGCCCTTGAGTTATCTTTACTTTCAGTTTTGTTCTATTCGAGAACTATACTTTGAGACTTGTATATTTTTATTCGAATTCTGTATTTAGAGGTTTGTACATGTGACAACCAAATTTTGGGTAGTGTTGAGTCTCAATTAAAGTCTTCCGCTTATTTATTATCTTTTATTCTCGTATTTCTACTTCTCTATCGTTGTGGTTGGGTTAGGCTGACGTGTCCGGTGGGAAATGGCACGTGCCATCACATCCGGATTTTGGGACGTGACAATACACGACCTCTTGAAAATCGATAAAACTTCTTCTGAATCTAATTTTGCAGAAAAAGAACCAGAAAAAACTACGAAAATATCGACAAAATTTCTTCTAACAACTATTTTCATGTCAAATGCGTGAAAATCAAATTTTTAAAAACTATATTTGTCGAAAATATGTTTAATAGGAACGTTTTAAACATCATTCAAGTATTCAATAGGTATAAATTATAATCTTTATTATAAGTATTTAAATGCAAAACACCGGACTAATTTAAAGGGCTAGCATATGTATTCAGCATTTTCTTTTTATATCATCCCAAATTAATGACAATTTGAGGGAGTATTAGACACTTCTTTGCAAAAGAAAAAAAAAGATATACTCTTGAAGAAAATGGATATTGTATAGTTTCCTTAAGGTTACTTGAGAAACTAATAGCACGAATCATTTCCACAAGGTGGATATTGTGTAACTAAATTTAAAATTGTTGTGGTACACCATTTCAAAAAGAACACAACTAATAAACGATGAGTAAATAGCAAAAGTTGTTGTTAAGTGGTAATTACTTCTTCCTCGCTGATTAAAGACTTCAAATTTAAGTTCTAAAAATAGACTGATGTTTAAACGAGATTTTCTATCGCAAATTCAAATTAATTAAATTGTAAAGTAAATATCAAATTAAACACTATTGACAATAAAAAATAAATAACGATGACTAATCTTTTAAATAAAATGATTATCCGGTTGAGTCATGTTCTTCAATTTGAGGTACAAAATAATAATTAATTGATAGTGTTTAGCATAGAACGAGAAAATGAACAAAATTACCTCTTTGGTTTGGTTGTTTCTTCTATTGTTCTACTCAAATCTTGCTTCTCCTGGATTTTTCATTGCTATGAAGTATCTCTTATATAGAAAAAAAGAAAAAGAAAGAGAAATACAGGTAATTAAAGATACTATCTAGATACGTGTAGGGTAAGGGGTGTCAATGTAAGGTTCGATTGATTATTTTATAAAATTTGTACCATATCAATTTTTGATTATTTTGCTTTACATCATTAAAATTAGACGGTCGAATTCTCTTTCATTCCGATACGGTTTAGTTAATTTTTTTTATATTTATTTTTGTTAAAATGTTATAGTAAGAAGGTGTAGAGGACACAAATTAGGAAAAAAGTTATTAGGCAGGAGTGCGATCATATATACTAGTAAGGACTGCATTTTCTTGTTGTCGTTACTAGTAGTCGTAGGACTATTCTTGTAGTTTCTTATTCTTTGCTTTCTATATGGTTTCATGTATATAGTTCAATTACAGTATTATTTTACTGTAGTACTATTCTGCTCTACTGTTTGTTATTTTCTTACTATCTATTATTGCCTCTTGTACTTAATTTCATTACCTTTTTTTTTCTAAATTATTTTTATCTTGAACTGATTTTTTTCCGAAAATAACCTCTTTATCTCAACCTTGAGATAGAGGCAAGCTAGGTTTGTGTACACTCTACCCTCGCACACCTCATATGTGTTGTTGTTATGTAAGAGTCGCAAGTAGAAGGTAGAACACGATATTAAGTATACTTTCGTAGAATTTTGATAAAAACTCTCTAAACACTTCTACAATTTAAAAGTGATGAATCAAAGGAATACGAAAGACAACAATAATAGAGGCCCATTTCAAGAGCTGAGTCAATTAAAATTAAGTATCTAATAAAAGAATTTTAAATCATATCAAAAGAAAGATATCTAATATCCTGTAGCTTATAACTATCAAATTAATAGAATACCTCGTAATTCAAGATGTTATAACTAATTTAATTTCAATATGATTAGTAGCATATTAATTAATAGGTTTTGGAGGTGGGACTTTATGTATAAATTAATTTTCTATTGACTTGTTGTCATTTTCATTACCCCAGATCAGAGACAAAATATTTAATATTTTATTATTTCCAAATTTAGTATATAAAATATATTTTATACATAAATTTATTCAATTCAACACTTTATTTTGTGGCCTTTCAATACAAAAATGCTCTTGGCCGACGATAAATTTTTTTTAAAATTTTTTTGTTGACTTAAGTCAATGACTATATATATTTCGTGATATTTCTTTTTTAAGTACGAAAAAGAAAGTTAGGTGAAAAATTAATATTACAAAAGTAGGGTAATTGAGTATGTGCATTAATATCACAACAAAGTAAAAATATAATATTTTACTAAGCTCCAAGACTATTTTATTTCTAGGTCTCCTTTTGGGTAAATGATATGTATAGTACATGAGTAGAAAAATGATGATAAAAGACATCTTAGTCATTTCGGAAAAGGGTCAAATTTACCCTTAAATTATTCTAAATAGCTTAAATATATCTTTTAATTATATTTCGGCTCAAAAATATCCTTCCCGTCAAACTATTGGGCCACACCTACCCTTCTAGGTAACGGAAGTATCCATGTGTGTGTTAAATGTCACATGGACGCCACATGGATGCCACATGTGCACGCCAAACAGACTCCACCTCCACATAGACGACTACGGAAAAGGGGTCAAAACTACCCTTAAATTTTTCGAAATAACTTAAATATACCCTTAAACTATATTTCGGTTAAAAAATGCCCTTTCCGTCTAACTATTGGACCACACTTTCCCTTCTGTTTAATAAAAACATCCATGTGTGTGCTAAAATGCCACATGGACTCCACATGTGCACGCCAAACACACCCCACCTCCACATAGACGACTTCCCAACATGATTTTCTCCATACCCAGGGCGCGAACCTGAAACCTTTGGTTAAAGGTGAAGCACACCCACTAGTGCACCATAACCCATGTTGGTGATGCAATGCATAGTTATAAATGCAACGACTAATATATATATATATATAGAAAGGTAAACCAAATATTAAAGCCTCCCTTTCCACTTCATATCAATGTCTAGTTATATTGTTCATTTCTTGATAGATAATTAGATAGCTACTACATCCGTTCCATATTAGATGAACATTTTATATTTTACACAGTGATTAAGATATCATTAATAGATTGATCAACTTTACTATTTCACCCTTTGTTCATATTGATTAGCCTCTTGAAAAAAAAATTGAATCTTCAAAATTTGTTTAGATTTCTTAAGACCATAATAATTATAGGGATAAAATGGAAAAAAACAAATTAATTTTATCCTGATTTAATAAGTGATCAAGTAATGTGAAACAAATACTTTTAGTAGGGAAAAGGCATAGATTCCATCTTGAAGTTGTCCCGAAAAGTCAGTTATACGCTTAAACTATCATAACGACCTATTACACACCTTAACTACTTAAAAGTGAATTTAATATCACCCTAAAACGTGTAACACCACTCTCATAATATGTGGTGTATTACACTCGTAGCCACGTCAGCGTCATATCAAAAATTATAATTTTTACATCATTTTTATTTTTTTCTTTATTTATTAACTTTTCTTTTGTTAACTATATTTTACACTAATTAATTATTAAAAATCTCTAATAATTATATCTTCTTCATTACTAAATCTCACTCACTTCGGGTGTGTTTGGTATGAAGGAAAATGTTTTCCTGGAAAACAAGTTGATTTTTGACTTATTTTCTCATGTTTGGTTGGTGAGTAGAAAATATTTTCCGAAAAAGATTTTTAGTGTTTGATTTAAATGTTTTTTTTTTTTTGAGGAATATCTTTTATTTTTACTAGGGTAGAAAATAAATTTTGGAATTGAAAATATTTTTTAAAAACAAACTTAAATTTATTTATTTTTTTGGGGGGGGGG
>NW_006239256.1:113171-128872 GCF_000226075.1 Solanum tuberosum | reverse complement strand
GTTGATAGAGGGGGGTGGGAGGGGGCGAGGGTAGTGAGTGGGGAGTAAAAAATTAAAAATTGAAATTAGAAATATCTTTTAAAAATAATTTTTAATATTTTTTTCGGAGGGGGTGGGGGTAGAGGTAGGGGTGAGGGTGGGTAAAAAAATTGAATTTAAAAACAAGCTTTAAATATTATTTTTTTGTTGTGGGGGTTGGTTTGAGGGTAGAGACAAAATAAATTGATTTTTTCAACAAAAAAGTAATTGTAGTTTGAAGTTGGAAGAGAGTTTTGGAAAATGTTTTCCTTAAGGTTTGAAGGGAAGTCATTTTCCTTAAATTTGAGGAAAATGAGTTGATTTGGAAAATATTTTCCAAAACATTTAACCAACCAACATGAGAAAATTGGAAAACATTTTCCTTCATACCAAACACACCCTTCATCTCTCATCTCACCGGAAAAATCATGACCGGTCACATTCGCTACTTATTCTTTGTTCTTTGTTTTAAAAGTCAATTTGAATCGTGTTTGCAGTGCTTGTTTTTCTATATTCATTCCTATTAAAAAACTATTGTTCAATTTGTGGTCATGTTTTTAAGGAAGATCTCTAGATTTTTTAATTGGTCACAACTCCAAAGAACAATATCAGTTTAGGCATGTTCAGGTTCTTTAAATGCTTAAGGATTGTAAATTAATTTAGTTTCTTTCCTGTATGGGGATGGGGATATAGTATACAAACTACTGTCTGTAAAGATATTCAAAGTGTGTAATTGATTTTTCGAGACAAGTTCAAAGGATAATATATATCTTTTCTCATTTTTAATAAGATACTTATCTAATATGGGATGAAAGGAGTATTATATAGTATTATATTTCCAAATATTTTACTTTAATTTCAGGGCAAATAGAAAGTTAGGTGCAAAAATTAATTTTTACAAATTGTTCACCATTAATAATTTATTACTACATACAGGCTACAGCTCATGTACTATCCCTATTTCCAGAATTCATTAAAGAAAGAAGCACGTTTTTTAAATGCTTACCTCCTCTTTTGATGTATTTAATTCCCTTATTTTATTAGGAATTTTTTCAAATAGTCACTATAATAAACTTAATTATATATTATAGATATAGTTTGTATATTTATGGATTGTAGCTATAGTTTAAGTTGTCTCGTTTGTATAATTCGCGAATGAGTTTGTATAATTGAGTTATTTTGTATAAACTCGAAATAACGAATTTGTACAAACACAAACATTTGAACTTAAACAGTTATACAAATTATATTATACAAATTTACATTATACAAAAGTTATACAAATTTCAAATCATACAAACGTGTGAATTATACAAACTCGAAACCTCACCCCACGTAATTATCACTGAATATTGGTCATGAATGGTAATTAATTAAAACTATAGTTATGATGACTAATTAACTAGTATATGTTTACTTAACCATGTAATTTTCTCTATTTTATTTTACTTGATCTCTATATATATATCAAAAAATAAATTACTATTTTATTTGTTTATTTTAACAAATCTAAAGAGCTTTATTACTTTTTTATACTATTTTTAATGATTTTAATGGGAGTATCAAGTTAACATGAATTAAATAATATGAAACGGTCAAGAGAGCAATTACTTATGTCTCCGCATTCACACCAAATTAAACCACACTCTCCTTTAAATGTATTGTGCCGGTATTTATCAGTCTAATAATTAATACTTCCTCCGTCTCATTTTATGTGACAATATTTGATCGGGCACGGAGTTTAAGAAATAAATGAAGACTTTGAAATGTTTACCAAATTGCCCCTTTAAAAGTAGACTCACTTTTCTCTCTCCTCATAAATGTATTGGAGTACTATATTTAAGATTAAGTGGGACCAACAAGGGTAACAGAGGAATTGTACCTTACCATATAAGAAAATGTGATATTCTTTTTGGGACTGACCAAAAAGAAAATGGTGCCACATAAAATGGGATGGAGAGGGTAGGACAGAATGGTAAAAACTTGTTCATATTTACTCTAATATTAATATCAAGTCATTAAATAAATAATACGCTTTTATACATAATTTTTTAAGAAATATTTTTCCATAGTCCGTACTGGACTCTGTGCAAATACTCATTTTGTTGGTCGTATGACAGTGTCTATAGAGAAGGTATAGAGTTGACATTATTTGCACATTGTGGACATGCTGCTCTTTGTAATATCCCAACAATTTTTAAGATAACGATTCGGATCATTCTTTTTTTTGAATAATATCTAACAAAGTGATTATAAATTTTCTTAGATGTTAAGGTCACTAAAATTCCCTAGCATAAAGTTGAGTTGAAAACTTTTCTTTCAATTGAGTTTTATTGTGAGATTTTTCTTGGATCAACTTCAAACGACCATATCTCTTAGAATATAAAGAGTTATGTGACCTATAACATATCAAATTAAATGTATTTGAATTTACTTTCCAATGCCACCAATTTCGCAACAATCCTAATTTTGAATAAAAAGTTATGACAATTTCAGTAACTTGATACTGAAATGCCTATTGACTTGTAGTCATTTTCATAATCCCAGATTCGAGATAAAATATTTAATATTTTTATTATTTCCAAATTTAGTATATAAAATATATTTTATACATAAATTTATTCAATTCAACACTTTATTTTGTGCCCTTTCAATACAAAAATGCTCTTGGCCGACGATAAATTTTTTTGAAAAATCCGTTGGCTCAAGTCAATGACTATATATATTCCGCGATATTTCACTTTTAAATACAAGAAAAGAAAGTTAGGTACAAAATTAATATTACAAAACTAGGGTAGTTGAGTAGGTGCATTAATATGACAACAAAGTAAAAATATATAATTTCATTAAGCTCCAAGACTATTTTATTTCTAGGTCTCCTTTTGGATAAATTAATTGTATAGTACATGAGTAGGAAAAGGACGATAAAAAGCATTTTAGTCATTTTTATCAAAATCAATGCACTACTTGGTCAATATTTGACACTTACATGTAACTTGCCTTTTCTTTTAGAAACGAATATGGTATTTTATTCACACAAATTCAATAATTTTCTCATTAAATTAAGTTTTAGATGATTTGTTGGTAAACACTATTTATTAATTACCGTTACTCCTACCGACTTATATAGGTTGTTATGATTATCAAGAATAAGTATTCAAACTTGTTATTTTATCAAAATCAAGATTAAATTAATTATTTTTGTCCCATTTAACCTTTAATATTTTATATTCTTAAAATAAGATTAACTTAGTTGTCCTTGTGAAAATGACCATATATAGTTAATAAAATTATTTTTATTTTCCTATCTGTAACAACCGGCTTCCGTTGTTATAAAAATGCCAACGGGAAAAATTGGGGCCTCGAATCCATTTTTCGATCTGTAGAACGTAATAGAATGGGTCAATGTTGATGGGGAAGGATTTTGATCTTGAATCTATGGTGGAAACAACCCTAAATTGGATCATTGAGATCATGGGTTGATCTAGGGTTTGTTAGATTTGTTAGTAATCCGGGTAATTAATACTCCCTCCGTCCCATTTTATGTGGCAACATTTGACCGGGCACAAAGTTTAAGAAATAAATGAAGACTTTGAAATGTTTACCAAATTGCCCCCTCAAAAAATATTCATATTAAAAAGTAGACTCACTTTTCTCTCTCCTTATAAATGTATTGGAGTACTATCTTTAAGATTAAGTGGGACCAACAAGGGTAAAAGAGGAATTGTATCTTTAAATACTTACCATATAAGGAAAAGTGACATTCTTTTTGGAACTGACCAAAAAGGAAATGGTACCACATAAAATGGGACAGAGGGAGTAATTGTTTATTGATTCCCGTATTATATTGATTGTTTGTAGACCAAGAACAAGCGGAACGAATTCGGAAAGGGAAGAATCAAGTTTCTTAGGGTTTCAAGCTTGTTTCGAGGTAGGTGATGGTTGTGATTCTATGATTGTGTGATGTTTGTTCGTTCTTGCTTCATTATGATACTTGTATAAGTATGAATGTTGCAATGTTGATCACACTTGTTGTAAATGAGGTAGATGAATGATGATTGCCATGAAATCATAATGTAAATGTATGATCTTGATGATGTACTTGTGATTGTGATTGTGGTGTGTGATTGGGATCGGTTGCCACGTTCCGGCATAACTAACTAGGATGGGTTGCTTGCCATGTTCCGACATAACATTGGGATCGGGTACCACGTTTCGATATGCTAACTGTTTGGGTTTGGGTTCCATGAGAGGACCAATGATGTGATATAAAATGTGAAGTTGTTTGTTGATGAGCATGTTGATAATATTGTAGATATTGATATAAGGAGCTGATAAAAACTCTGTAACAACTCCTATATAAGCAGCATGTATTCAACAGTTTTATTCATTAATACAATCTTTCATTTCTCTTATTCATTTACTTGAGAATTCTACATTAACATCATACATGACCCACCCTAACCCGTTTCCCTTTTATTTCTCCTCCAAATCCTTAGATCGAACATTTTTCTCTCATTTTAATGTTTGACTCCTCTGCAAAAGCTTCAAAAATTCAGTATTTACAAGCCCTAATCTTTCAATTTTTTCTTCTACAATGTATAATGATTTATTCATCTATTAGTTTCTTGTCAATTGATCGATCTAAGGGTCTGGAAAGAAATAAAAAGGAAACGGGTTAGGGTGGGTAGAATATGGTGTTAATGAGTCAGGTTTGATTTCAAATTTAATTAAATTAGATAGATTTTAATTTTGGCACGTGGAGTGCTGACAAGAGGCCACATGGAAAAAAAGGTTTAGCAAAACCATCAAATCCGACCATTAAAAAATATCATGAATGGGTCATTTCTGCACAACAATGGCATGGTTGAGCTCAACTATTAATAGATGACATGGATGAACCCTTTCTCAATGTTCGATGACATATTTGAACTTTTTTTATTAGTACACATGTGGAAAAAATCCTAATCGTTAAAAAATAATGGCACAAATGGATCTAGACATAAAGGCAGTGCCATGATATATTGAGCCAACTATTAACATGAGTCTTTTCTCAAGGTTCGATGACATATTTGAGCATTTTCCCTTTAAAATATTATGTTAAGTTCCCCCCCCCCCTCCCCCTTGATTTATTATTTTCATCGGGAGAACCTTTTGAAATTTGCATAATACCATGAGGATTAAACTGTCAAAAGAGATATCCTCCTTTGAAGATATAGTATATATGCAGTCCATAGGGATAAAGTCTAGGTATACTCCAACATTCTCAAACCCTACAACCAACTTTAGCCCAAGTTCTGCTTGAAAATCTCTCCGTAAAGGATAATACCTTGTCAATTCAGAATATTTATTGGAAACAGATACTCTACCTCACACAAGATAGGGGTTAAGTCTGCATATACTTCAACTTTTCCATATTTCACAAGTGGGATCACACTAAGTATATTGTTGTGAGTAAGAATATATAAGAGGTGGTTGATCAATTCAATTTTGCCATTGGAAAATCACTTAGCACCAATTGAAATTCAAGGAGATTTTCAGCTAGTCGATTCTGGACTCCCCTAGTAGGGCTCCACATGAACATTGGAACAAAAATAAGAAAAATGCTCTACTCCCTTACATGCATAGGCCTTGTTTATCTGCGAAATATCTTATTACATACTTCGAGAACAAACTAAGACTAAAAATTTACCTCAAATATACTATTAATGCAAATAAAATAAAATTACCTCAAATAAAAATATGGATTAAATAAGCTAATTTTATAAATATGATCTGAAATTATTAGCTTTAGTCCTACCCTATATATAATGGAGGTGAGACACAATATTAAGCTCATCAACACACAAATAATTGCATAATGAGGAATCACTCGATGAGTCAATAGTTGTGTTACACAGCTACAACAAAGATTACTTATTAACATAACTGGTAAAAGCCAGAACAGTCTGTATAGTTGTGAGCACAAGAAGTGTAATAGCTGCCACAGTTGAAGCTCCTGCCCAAGGACTCTGAAAATAGTTGTGCTTCAAACTTGCCTTCATTTGACTCCATGGCTTTTCACAATGTTGAATCAATTTACTGCATTCTTTTATATAATAAAAGTCTGTGATTACCACCCCATCTGAAAGTTTCTTGAATATGCTGGCCACTTCTTTGTCATCTCCCATGCCCTTAAGGATGATTTTGTTTTGGCGAAGAAAATTCACATCTCTATGTGAGCCAATAAGTTGAGTCATTAAATGTGCATAATTCGAGAAATACGGATATAGTTCTTTTGAAGTATGTTGCTCAAAAGCTATCATATTTCTCATGAAGGTTTCCATATTATCGTCAATCGCGAAACACGGAATTTTCATTAATCCCTTCTCGAATGTGATATCGAATAGTGATGCTTTATCCTCGTCATTTTCTTCCACAGATCCTATTTTTAAGAAGCTAACTCCAGCGTCAAAAAGCTCTCTTGCAGTTGGAATATGATAGCATTGCCAAAATTTAAGATGAGGGTGGATTTCTGTAGATAATTGCAAACTGTTGCCACAAAAACTTATGTTGCAACACTGGTTTTGCGTGCTAGCATTCATGTTTTGGTCAACTTTCTTACCTGATGGGCGACAAAACATGTGTACCACATCAAGTAAATGGTCGAATCGTTCTGTTATAAATTGAATTTCTGATTTGGGTATAAATTTTGCCTTTGGAAAAGTATCAAGCAAGGTCTGTCTCACCATATACAACAAGTTCTCTTCAGTAGGATGTGATGTCATGCGATAAAGTCTGACAAGCACAAAGAAAGGAAGTTGGTTTTCTAGTAACACCATGTCTCTACATACTTGATACTTCATCCATTCCAATTTGATGATGTTGTTTTCTTTTTCCTCATCTTCCCAGCACTCTCGAATAAATTCAACCACAAAACAACCGTCAAGCAACAACATTTCTGAAAATTTGTCAACAATATCACTGTCAAGGTTATCGCCATAACACTTTAGTGCTTCATATTTCAGTTTATCAATTTCAGTAATGCAACTTTCCACATCAAGCCCATTTTTCCGCTTGAGAAATCGTCGTAGGTACAACAGTTTGTACTTTTCCATGGAGCCAAGTTGAGAATTTTTCTTGTGATAAGGACCAATGGAGATCAACATTGGTGTATAAGCATCTGGATTTGATTTCCGTAGCCCTGCATTTACTTTGAATATGGTTGCAAAGTTGATGCATGTAGTGTCCAAATGCTTAAATCTTTCATTAAATATTTGATTTGTGGAACTCTTCATCTATCTGTAATTAGTGGAAAGAATTATAATAATTGTATTTAGGAAATAAAATAAAATAATATATGTAACAGTTTTATAAGTTTTATAAGTGGCACTCTGCATTAATTAATTGTCTTCTTTCCCAAACACTCTCACTTCTAGGGTTGTGTATCGGTCGGTTTGGTTTGGTTTTATGTATTATTGGTTCGTTTATCAGTTTCAATTTTTAAATACGCTAAATCAATAAGATATTTTTATCAATTTTTGGTTTAGATCCTTAACGGTTCGGTTTTCAATTTAACAAATAAAAAAATACTTATAAAACAAATATATGGCTTATCCAATATTTGACGCAACAAGACAATAATGTAACTTTATAGAACAATCATAAATTAGAAACAATAGTGGCTAACATGAAATGAGCTATAGATGTGCAACACAAAGAGAAATTAATAGGAACAGAGTTCTTACTTTAGATTTTGATGTTTTATATAATGTGATGTTGTGAACTCAAAGTCATTGTGAAGTGTGAATTGAAGCTAAAAGGCAAATACAGTAGTAATAAACCAATAATATTTTTTTCGATTCAGTTTATCAATTGGTTCAATTTTTACACCCCTACTCGCCTCCGATCCCCTATCCACCTATCCCCTTCCCCTCCCACCATCCACCCTTACCCCCACGCCCTCCCCCATCAACCCCACCGTTATAGTGTTTGCACAGACTCTACAGCTCTATTAGAACAATAAAATCTGCTTACTTATAAACACTAAAAAATTAGTAAGAAATAATTTTTTCGTATCAAACATATATATTTAATTTTTCTTTTTCAGTTAAGATGGTAATTTTGAGAGGATATTTCTGAGGGTAATTCCACAAGTTTGAGTGTGAAAAGTGATTAGAAAAGAAGTAGACAAGGTTTACACCAAAACCATGGTTAGTGAACGTGTTAGGACCATGAGGTAGACCTAAAATTATATGAAAAAAAGTAATCTAAAAAATTCTACAATCCCTTGAAATTCATGCACTAGCAAAATATAGGGTACAAAAAGAAATTAAATATTTAATTGCAAAAAATTAGTAGGCTAATGAAATCAAAAACAAATTTATATAGTTGTGAGAAAGAGAGACCTTATCATTATTAGTATTAATTTGAGGAATAAGTGGACTTTGATCATCTGTTGGGGTCATCTCAGTGGAGTGTGTCATCTCTCTTTCTTCAATTGTAATTCCTATATATATAAAAAAAAACATTCTTTTAATTTCAATTCATTTACTACTAATCCAAAGCAATATATTCATTGCAAAATTTTATTTGAAAAGAAAAGACAAAGCAATAAACAGAAAATTATATAGCATCAACTCTCATGTTATCCCTGTAGAAAAAAGAAACTAAATTGATCTATTAAAAATAACAAAGCAATAAACAGAAAATTATATACCATTTTTCTACTTCTTATTATGTATGTTTCTTTCAAATCAAATGAATCACAAAAATACATGTAAAATGAAATAGAAAAAGAAAAGTAGAAAAATATTATACCTTTTTCTTTAATTACTTCCAAGCTTATAATTCCTCTCAAATGGTAGTTTACCTTGTTGCAGATTTACAACACTTATATTGAGAAAATTGAGTCAGCAAAAGCATTATTATTGTTAGACTGCAAAGGTAAACTTTCAATTAATTTATCAAAGTCCTGATCTGAAATAGATTAGTTTAAGTTTACTATAAATTTGAATTATTAAAGCCAAGTCTTTCTATATAATTTCCGAAAGTCCATTAAAATATTTGCTAGTGGATAATCATTGACCAAAAAAAACAGGAGATTTAATTCTGTAGTCCTTTATAATATTTTTTTAAATTTTATGATTATTGTATAAAAGATTTTTAATTTTGTATTAAAAAAATTGAGAGTAATGTCTATATGCCTCACCAACGGTAGTAATGTAAGAATGCCCACTAACTGCTGAAACAATTCAGCACTCTTTTAACTCCAAAATAGAGCAAATTAATATATTAAAATAATAATATTAAAATGCTAAACCAATAGTATGTAGTTATAAAGAATTAATGCAATGATCAACCAAGTAGTATGCAACATCTGAAGGGAACTGTTCATAACTGGATATTCTAAACCAAAATGTTGATACATAACATATTAAACTCTCACAACAAAATTTTGTGAGCATTTAAACTCACAAATATCCACAAATAATAAAGTCCACCTTATTTTCCTAACAATCAAGAAGAAAAAAATATGTTGCTTTAACATTTATTATAAAACTTGAGGTAACAAAGAATGTAATTGAATTCTTGAGCAATTAATCATAAAATGAAACATGTAGAAAACTTACCTTTCTGGTTTAATTTAGCTGTTTTTTCCTACAACTAGAGTCCACAAGTGTTCAAAAATAAAAAGTCAACAAGGAAATAATTGCAGTAATTGTTTTTTTTGTCGATTATAATTTACATTTAATAACATGTAGTAGTAATATTTTATATTAAAAAGTCAACAAGGAATACTTGTATTAAAATATCGTAACAGTAATATTTGTTTAAGCAATATGTTACGTAAAAATAAAATATTCATTATTTTATATTTACAGTAATCATTAATAATATCATGCACATGCATAATAAATTTTAAGTATAAATATTTAAAGAAAAAATATATTTAAATGGTGCCAACATTTATGGTGATATATAACTTAATGAGAAAAGGCTACTTGTGTTTGTCCTTTTCACATTCCTACTCTTTTACATTTTTTTAATTCAGATTTGGTTAAGAAATACACTCCCTTTTTATTGGTATACAAAAAACATTGAACGACATATTTTTGCATATTTTTATTTATAACAAAAAATAAGATTTAAACATTAAATGTCAATAACAACACATGATCACTATAGCAACTATAACATGCATGTACTTAGACAAACACCGACACTATAGAGAGGTTTGACTTTAATTTACTACAAAGGTTTAATTTGATTGTACTAGAAAATAATTAGCAACCTTAATTTAAAGTAACTATATTAATTTGAGACGTAAATGATATAAGATCATTTATCACTAGCTCCTTAAAGATTTCTCAAAAAATTGTTCAATTATTTGTCGAACAAGGTAATTTTAAAAAGAAAAAAAATGCTTAAAACTATATATTTGAGTTTCTTAAAAAAAATTATTTATTTCGAATCAAATTTAAAAGATCGAAAAATCACTTAAAAGATACCGTAAGAAGTAGTATTACATTAATGGATTTAACTAGATCGTGGGATTATTTT
Source organism: Solanum tuberosum (assembly GCF_000226075.1). Classification (NCBI taxonomy): domain Eukaryota; kingdom Viridiplantae; phylum Streptophyta; class Magnoliopsida; order Solanales; family Solanaceae; genus Solanum; species Solanum tuberosum. The sequence goes on along the minus strand of NW_006239256.1, from coordinate 118,312 downwards.
ATATATGATCCATTATGTAAACTGAGATGCTTTTGGATTGTCAAGCTAAATACATTACATCATTTAATACAATTAGTAAAGGGTCTCGGATTCGAACCTTAGATATAGAGAAAAAAAAATTGGGAGGGCCACTTCCAAATGGATTCTGTCGTGCGCAATCTGAATTTAATTGGAGTTCAAATACGGACACCAGAATTTTATTTTATTTTTAAAATAGAGTCAAAGTCAATGGATTAAGTATCTTTCACGTTACTCCTTCTATTTAAATTAGTTGTCATATTTCTTTTTTTGAAAATTAAGTTGATGAAAAAATATTTTTTAAAATAATCTGTCAGTTAAAGTTTATATAAGTTGATTTTTAAAAAGTTGTACGTCAATTAATATAGGATACGACTTCTCTCCATTTTTCCCAAGTTCTAGCTTGGATTATAGACACATGTAATAGTTTAGAATTAATGGTTGAGATCTAATTGATTAAAGTAAAGTCCTAATCATAATTATTTATTTCCATATATTTGCTTCTTAAATATTTTTGCAATCCAACTACTTTAGATTTACATTATATTTTTCATAATTATATTTAAAAGAATTTCCTTTCTTAATTATTTGAGTAATTTTTTTGCTGATTTTTACTTTTTAGCTAACGTTTGTCATTTCTCAAATAATATTTGCCAAATAAAAATTTAAAAATTGTACTGACGTTTTTTTCCTAATTTTAGGAGTAAAAATTTTTTGTCACTTAACTTTAAATTCTTTCTTACTCTCTAACTGGAGTCCATATTGCTCGCACGTATAAAATTTGGAAACATATAAAAACCATTAATAAAGCGCAAAGTCGCAAATAATAATGAAAATATATTATATTGGTGTGTTTACTAGGAGAATGTTTTTCAAAAAAAAAAAAAAGAGTAATTTAATGATACTTGAAATGACGAAAATCATTTTCTAGGAGGTAAAAAGAAATCGATTTCATAAAAATTAGCAAAATGACATATATCTCATTTTCCTTGCACATATTTTAACTTTTAATTTTTAATTACTCGATTCAACTATAATAGTACTCTATATATATATGTTATTGTGAATCTCTACATTCTCTTTTATCCAAAGTTTCAGCTCATCAAACTACTATGTAATTTATTTATTTATTTAATTTTTTTTCATTCACCATCCCAGTATGGAAAACATTTTTTTCCATTCCAAACACACCCGTGCAATAATTCAGAATGTATTAGTCAAAGAGGAAATTGCTAAAATAATTATAATAAAATGTCTTATATTGCAAAAATATTTAAGAAGCAAGTATATGAAAGTAAAAACCTATGGTTAGGACTTTACTTTAATCAATTAAATCTCAACAATTAATTCTAAACTATGACACGTGTCTCCAATCCAAGCTAGAACTTGGGAAAAATGGAGAGAAGAGAAATGAAGAGGAACCGGATTCATTAATATAATACGAAGGAAGTACTAGTTTTCAATAATCATCATATGTGTGGTCTGATAATGTTAGATAGACATGTCTTTCACATTACAAGTTGTTAATAGTAAACGGGTAGTGGCAATATATTTGCTATTTGAAAAAAAGTTTGACTTTTTTTAGGCGAAGCAAATTCACTTCTTTCGGCAGTAATAAATATACACATTAATAAAGAGTGTTAAAGTTTTTATTAGTATTAGTTAATTTTCATTAGATCTAATGTCGCTACAGGCTTTAGGGACATTTACAAAGAATGTTAATTGCTACTAAAAATACATATGTAGCGGCAATTCAACTATTGCTATTAATTAATTGTCACTAAAGATCATTTTTGGTGTAGTGTGTTAGCATATTTTGCCATTGCAGAAAATGAATCAATTGGAAGAGAAGGTTACAACTTTATGCAGTTTTGTGATTTGTTGAAAATGCTTATTGTTTGGTGGCTATAATGAGCCGCCTTACATGGTGATTAGAATTGAATTACATGATAGATGTTGCTGATAGAAGATGATAAACATAAATACATGAAATAAACTAATTAATTAGCATTCAACTATAAAACCCAATACAAAATAGAATTAACGAAAAACTCATAAGCTCATCAACGTAACACACATGCATGCATGCAAATTCATGCTTGGAGTTGTGAGGAAATTGAGACAATTATGAGAATTGCTTCTTAATGGAACCTGTGAAAGCTAAAATAGTGTGTGTAGTTGTGAGTATGAAGAGCATGATGCCTGCCACAGTTGAAGCTCTTGCCCAATACTTGCTAAAATGTGCATCACATTTGCCCTCATTCTGTTCCATGGTTTTTCACAATGTTGTAATACTTTTATGTATTGTTCATTGTAATAGTAGTTGGAATAAGAACAACCCCCATTTCTCATTTTGTTGAAGATGTTAACCACTTCTTTGTCATCTCCTATCCAGTTCTTTATGATTCCATTGTGGCGAAGTAATTTCACATCTTTGTCTGAGGTGATAAGATGATTCATGAAAGTTGCATAGTCACTAAAATATGTACGACCTACATCAGTATCGAGGTCTTCTTTATCGTCGTAACATATTAGTACTTCCTCCTTCATATCCTCCAATGTACCGATCCAATATTTCACATCGAACCCCTCTCTTCGTTTCAGAAACCGTAGGTACAATAATTTGTACTTTTCCATTGGACCAAGTTGAGGATTTTTCCTATGGTAATTAAGGACCAACCAATAGAGACTATCTTTGGTGTATAAGCATCTGGATTTGATTCACATAGTCGCACGTTTACTTTGAATATGTTATTATGAGATTTAAAAGATGATTTGTCCAAATCCTCAAACATTTTATCAAATATTTGATTTATACATTTCTTTGTTTGTGGCCCTTTGGATCTTCATCATTTGTTTCCTTTACGTCCATTAATTGATGCACTTTCCTCCCTTCTTCTATCTGTAACTAATTAAATAGAATAAGAAATTTTAAAATGTTTATTAGAAAACACTATGCAATAAGCAAATAATTACATATTCTTTATAATTTCAACGCCTAAATACCTTGGCTATTATTTTATCATTATTCCAAATCATTATATTCATTGCAGAATTTGATCCGAAAAGAAAAAAAAAACAAAGCAATAAATACCATAAAATACTGAAAGTGAACTTTAAAAATAAAAAGTTCAGGAAGGATGCACATATTATTTAATGAAAAACACATGAGCCCTTGAAAATCGACGAAATATCTTCTGAATCTACTTTTGAAGAAAAAAAATAACGAGAGCGAATTTATTCTAACAACTATTTTCATGTCAAATGCGTGAAGATCAAATGTTTAAAAACTATAGTATGGTGTAATATACCATAAAGATAATAAATTACAGTTGAAATAAAATGACAAAAAATGCATAAACAAATCTTTAAGCTGAGGCACGGATATCTCGCTCTCTTTAAGGAGATTCAAGCCCGCAGAGGCATAATCTACACCGATCTAGCAGTGTGTCTCTTGACTTGTCCCCTACAGGATACAACAACATCGTACAACTAAAGCAACTCCGGATTAATTGAAGAGTCCAAAGCTCTACATAAGAACACCTTCCGTCAACATATAACTACTCTCTTGTATATAGTGAATATAGTTGAAGACTTACTTTTTTTTGTACTACATTTACTAACTAAACTATAAAAATATTTCTAAGCTTCTAGAAAGAAATTTTTTTTGGCTTGAGCACCCACGACCATCAAATTCTGGATCCGCCACTGACTTCACAATGGAAGAAACACCACTATTTATAGGTGAAAAAGTCTTCCATATAATCAATAGGTAGAATGAGGGGTAGTAATGTGGGTAGATAAATGTGATAGATGTTACAAAGGTTACAAAACACTAATGGTCATATGAGTTATAATAAACTAATAACCATGAGAGTTACAAGAACTAATGGTCATATAAGTTACAAGAACCAAAAGTCATCTTCTACGACAATGTAACATCCGGTAATTTGAAATATCTATGAAGAGGCTTAAAAATCGGAAATAGTCATTTTTGGAATAAAATTGAAAATTTGGAATTTGGCTAAGTGTGGAAAAAGGTGAGTTTTGGCCAACTTTGAGCAGTCATAACTTCTAACTCAGGATGAGTTAGGAGTAGTTCCAGTTATGGTTGCGAAGTTCGTAGAAGGATATTTCCAACACCACCGAGTTTGCTCAATTCCGAGTTCGTATGAGCGAGTTATGGCCATTGAAAGTTGGGAAGTTGGCAGGGAATCCGTCCGGAAATTGTAAGGGCATTTTGGTCTTTTCCCTAGCCATTCTTTTGGGATTATATTGTTGTATTAGGCTGATCTTTGGATCATTTTTTCCATTTGAAAGAGAAAGAGTTAGGGTCTTGAGAGTGAAGAACAGAAGAAGAAGAAGAGAAGAAAGAGGAGATCAACAAGATTCGTCAAGATCATCGTGGATTTTCGTCGGGGGTGATCCTATCAAGGTATGTGAGTTCTTTGTGTGGGTTGATCCTTTCCCCCACACATCAAGCTCATTTTTTATGATTTGAGAAAAGGTTGGATTTGTTGTTGAAGTTGTTAAGTTGTTAGTTGTTGTTGTTGAAATTATAAAGCCCTTGAAGTAAGGGTGGTTTAGAGTTGGCAAAACAAGGGAGAAACGTCGAGTTTCTGGGCAAGGGGGTTGGCGCGTCGCGCCTGCCAGCGCGCCCCAAAAGGGAGTTTGAAGTTTCCCCCTTGGGGCGGCGCACCTCTCAGAGCGCCAGCAGGTGTCTTCTGAACTTCAAGGTCTGGCGCTCCGTGCCTTGCAGAGCGCCAAGGACTCCATGTTTCCCCATTCCTTCCATGCTTTCTCATGCATGTTCCTAGGTAGTATACCTATGGTTCCTAGTTGTTTCCAACACTCTAAGGTACATTTATACATCCCGAATTCATCCGTAAACATGTGATCATATACCTTAAATCCGTAATTTAATTCAAGGCAAGTTAGGATTGAAGTTAAGGTGAAGTTAGAGCCAAGTCAAGTAAAGTTAAGAAGTAAGTCCAAGCAAGTCTTTAAAGCTTTTCAAGAGTCGTTATTGAACGTAAAAATGTCATTTTTAAGGTTCAAGTTGCAAGTCAAGCAAAGAGTATAGATTTTAAAGTTGAGTAAGAGTCTCAAGTTTCAAGTCGAGC
>NW_006239256.1:103859-112425 GCF_000226075.1 Solanum tuberosum | reverse complement strand
TTATTAGGATGTTGCGGGGTCTGTCCCAACATCCATCTCAGTACGTTAGAGGCTTCACAGACAGACAGTCAGTCAGTTAGTATTGAGTCTCTCATCTATGTATTTATGTAAATATTCTATTTTGAGACTCGAGTTGCCCTTTTTGGGACATATGTTTATCAGTTAAGTTGTTTATGTATTTGCATGGCATTGAGTTATTTTGGTGAGTTAGGTCTCCGCTGAGTTAAGAAAGTCAGGCCAAGGGTTCGCCTGGGGCCAGTAAGGGTCTCCGGGTGCCGGTCCCGCCCAGGGTGTAGGCTCGGGGCGTGACAAACTTGGTATCAGAGCATAGAGTTCAAGAGTCCTAGGGAGTCTATAAAGCCTTGTCTGTAGAGTCCTAGTTATCGATGTGAAGCGCGCCACATCTATAATTGGTGTTGACACCCAATTTTGGCTCTTCACATTTAACTATAGTAATAATTATAATAATAATAAAAAAATATATATGTTGTGAATTTTTATTTGACTTGATAAATTTATTTCTTAAATGTTATTTCTTATAAAAATTAAATATATTATATTACTACTAACTTTCTCTATTTTTTTAAATAAATGTTGTTCTTCTTAAGAATTGAATCTATTTTGTTCAAATATAATTCCTTTTGTCTCAATAGATATTTTCGTACATTTATTAAAATTAGAAAGCTTAGTTAATTGATGATGTACTAATTTGTATTAATTTAATTTTAAGAGTGATTAATTTTATCAAATAAGCTAATCTTGCGAAATAATTGTCACTTATGGCTATGTAATGAAGAAAGTAGTTATAATTTAAATGAATTCAATTTGAGCTATATATATATATATATATATATATATATATAATTATTATTTATTTTTTAAACTCTTTATTTTTACCAACCATCCGATCAAATGATTGGACGGCCCAAATTAAACAAGACATTTTTAACATTTTCCAAAAAAAAAGACTCCATCACCAGTACACTTCTTCTTTTCCAGAAGTCACGCCTCAGACTTTCTCCTCCTTCCCCAGACGTCAGTTTCTTCTTTTCCCCAAAAATTTTCCTTCCCCAAAACATTTTCCTTCTTCCCCAGGAACCTTTCACGCCCCTCTCCCATCAATCTCTGCCAAAGAACGGCTATGAACAGCCGGAAAATGGCAATTTCCGGTGGTTTTTGGCCAAGTCCATCCGCCGTCCGTCAATCATGTTCTCCTCATGACAACTTTACATCTTTTCCAACTAATTTTCTGACCTAAAGCAGGCCTAGGAACCGCCGGCGCTTGCCTGAAAGGGTGAGGGACACAAAGAACCGTTGGATCTTGGTTTGATATGCCCTTAATCTAATAGGTTTGAGAGTGGACTCCTCTCCCAAAATCGGCTATAAAATGAACCATTTGGCTTCATTCGAAGATCATCGAGGAATGACCTAACGACATCCAAAAAAAAATTTAAAAAATCGAAGAATCATCCGAAAATCCAAGGAAACTAACAAGGATCCTAAAATCATCGGAGGAACAGATTTTAAGGTGATCTTTTGTTCTCTGTTTTTCGTTCTTTTTGAGTTTGAAGTTGAAATCTTTTGACGTCAAAGCTTAGTTTGCTGCCCAGAACAAGGTTCGCATCTTTCTTCTATTTCTTTTGTATATATTCGAATATGTGAGTGCCCAGTGATCTATTAAGTTATGGAATCCTGTATTGTGTTCACTATGTGATAAGTTGAAGTCCATGATGAGCTTTTGTTTAGTTTAGTTTGTTTTGTTTTCGTTGCATGATTTGAAGTTAGGAGAAGAGGTTACTCCCTGGTAAAATATGAGTTACAGTTTAGCTGTAGAAACTGAGGGAGTTAGAAAATTTTTGTTTTTCTAATGTTTCCAGGAAGTTCAAGTGGGGTGTGGTATCACGTTTGTTTCTTTTCTTGTATGTTCAAGCTGCTAATATAATTTGGAATTATTGAATGCAAAGAATATTTAGAACCTTGAAGCCAATATCTTGTTTCATTAACCATTTTGAGCTCAAAATAATCTCGATGTCTGTATGTTTATAAAATTGGGACAAGTAACAATGAGAAGAAGTATTGATCTTCTTACAACATGAACTAGTGTTTAAACTCAATGATGTATTCTTGTGCTGCTTGTTTATGTTTCTCTCGAGTGCGGAAATGAAAGATGTGTCATAGGATCAGTGTTGAGATTAGTCGAGTGGACAACCTCTGTTATGGCTAAAGTTCAACGTTAGTTCAAACTCTCCTTTTCTTTTCTTTTAAGTAACAACCACCCATGCCTAGATATAATATATGGATCTCTTAAATCGAATAGTCTTAAATGTTTATTAATAAATCTGTTCTTTTATGCTTAGCTTCTCAAAATCTTGGTTGGGTCCTAATAATTATTTCGTCTTCATAAGATCAAAGAAATAGTTGAAAGTCTTGTTTTATTTTGAAAACTCGTTGTTTTGTTCATATGCTCGAGAAGTCTGTTTTTTTTTATAATTAGAACTGTTAGTTTGTGACGTATTTAACATAGCTTTCTTAAAATAAGTATATAAATTCTCTTGTTCACTTGCTTAAATGGCTTTAAGAAACCATCATAAATCGGTATTAATGTTGTTGAAAGTTTGTTTCTTTCTTGTTAAAGGCCTCTGTTGAGGCATAAGTCCAAGTCCCTTCGTGTAATTAGACTACTTTGGACCCTATGAATAAAATTCTTCCCTGTTTTTTTTTTAAAACTTTTTTTTAGCCAAAATGATAGACAGAATACTCGATAATACGTTCTTTGCTTCTTTCGTTCATTTCAATACTTCAAACGGACATTAACTCCTTAACAATAGGGCATCATACACTTTAGTTTGGAATGCAACTGATATCTTGCTTTGGTTACCTGATAATATGAAATTATTCCGAGCCCATTCACATATGCAATATCGACTCTTATCTGTAATTTTTTTTTTTAGCTGTGGAAAGTTGTTTGAACCTTTCAACCATTATATAATAATTGAGTAGTTATACGTAAGTTTGAAATCGACCTCTTTATACTAATACATGTCACCTGCCATTAGAATTTGTGTGTTAAAATTGATTTGGAAATAATAATAATAAAAAAAAAAGATCTTTAAATTGTTGCCTGTAATGGCTGAATAGTTGTCTGATTTTGCACACTGTTCTTCTCTGGAATATGGTCCTGTTCTTCCTTCCCATTAGAATATGATTTGCACATATGAATACCATCTCACGTTCACGTGTAGTTTTGCTGTTTAGATTTTATTTGTTTGGGTGCAGGACATGGTATTAATCTTTTTCTTTTCTTTATTTCACATGTACACTCGGAAGCGCGTTTGGAGTTAGTATATGACTCCATCTCTGTCCAATTCAGAGAAGCGACTAATAGCCTACATTATTTGCTCGTGTCTAGCAGCCCTCATCTCATCAATAGTGTCAACTCTTCCTTTTTAATTCAAAGCTTTACATTTTTTATATATACATATATGTGCAGTTACTTCGGCTAACGTTTTACATATTAGTATTTAACATTTATATTTTTTGATTGCTCCTATTTGTATTTGGATTTGTACAAACTAACTAGAATGAGAGTAAGACGCAGTCATCCATCTCACGTCCCCCTAGATATGGAGTTTAGTACGACCATTTGGCTTAGGATGACGCTTTCTAACTTAGTTTTCATTCATTACTTAACATATCTTTTGATCGTGAAAGCTTAACTCTTTAGAAGTGAATTTGGGAGCGATTTCTTTTATTTCTTTAAAGAAGAATATATCCATTTAAAGTTTGTTTTAATGAGAGTTGAAAACAGTTTTCAGCAGCTTAATGAATGCAGATTTTGAGGTTCAAAATTGCAGATTTCAACAGCTTTACATGCAAATTTTTAGTGCAAAAAATGTGTATTTTTGGAACAAAGACGCTTTATTGTGAGAGTTTTTGATACAGATTTTTTTAGGATCAAAAGTGCAGATTTTTTGTTTGAAAATTGCCGGTTTTGTAAGTTAAAACACTGCACCTCTTAGCAGCCTTATTGAACAGATTTTAAAGTAAAAAATGTCATTCTTTTCTTAGTTAAAACACAATTTTTTAAATTTTTTTTTGGGACCTAAAGATATAGATTTTCGATCTAATCACTATACTTTAAGAGTTTAAAAGTGTAGTAGTTTGAATCTAAAAGTGTTTGAAAATACTACTTTCAAAAGGAAAAAGGAATGTTTTTAAAAGGACCAAAATATTTATTGGCTTTACTTATCGATCCTCACTTAGGCCTACTCATCGTTTAGGACCTCCAAATAAATTTGAAACTAGTTTAAAGGCTAAAATAATTACTTATGGCTAAAAATAATTACCTATAGAAATTACTTATGGCTAAGATATTTACCTTTAGAGAAACATATTTTTAGAAAACAAGTAGGGAAGTAGGCCTATATTTTTATTTTTAAAATAAATGTAACTATAGAATAAGTCTCATAGTTAGGCCTATTTCTATATTCTTTAGATCAACCCATTTATGGAGAAATTATATTTACTATTATTACTATCTCTATTTTTAAATCACATATTGCTAAAATATTTTAATCTCTTAACATTCTATTTTCACGATTTTAGATATGTCAACGGGTTCAAAATACAAGGTACATACATATATATGTCATACACATAAAGGTATGAACCTTATATTTTCTCTACATAACATATTATTTTTATCTACTATCCCTCTTGCGAATGTTACTTATTTATTTTTATAAGTTATAAATCCATACACTTAAATATACATAATATTTTGATGCATCTAATCTATCGTCAACTTGTCCCTACATGTAAATAAATAATAAATATTCATACGTTTTAAACAATATATGTGTACATACCGTACTTAAAATCACAAACTTTATATAATATTGTAACATCTAGTATCATTTATTCTTATTTTTTTTTTTTAGAAAACTCCATTCTATATATTTTCATTCAAATTACACTTCACATATTACTACGTATTTACACTCAACTATTATCTTATTTTTATTTCACGTCTTAATAAGACAATCATTTTTTTTGCAAATTCAACATCTATGTATTTTTAGGATAAGTTTATTATGATACAGCTATATTTTTTTTACATATGAATTTATTATACATTTAAGTACATTTATCTATTTATTTATTACTATATGATAAACATACTACCATTAGTTTATTTAATAGACATATATATGTCGTACCTTGTATTTTACCTTTTTAAAATAATAAAATTTACTTACCATTGATTTTAAAACAAATAAATAAACACGTTTTCCTAATTATATTTTCCTAAATTGAGTTTAAGGACTATCTTTGGATAGGCTCTGAGGGATGCTTAACACCTTCCCCTCGAGTAACCAAAACCCTTACTCAGAATTTCATCCTTTTCGCAAATCTAAACAGAGTTTACATTTACATATTTAAAAAATGATTTTCCTAATATTTTCCTTAAAATTTAGGTGGCGACTCTAAAACAAAAAAAATAAATTTTTTTCGAAAAACAGAGTGACAGCCGTATTATGTTGTGAACTGTTTCGGCTAGGTTCGAAATAGGGTGCGACAATTGGGAGGCTACAACATTTAGGAAGATTTCTCATTTCTTTCACACTCATCTCGTGCGTTAGAGTTTATCTCTAGAAAGTTTCTTTTAATCCATGCTTGCGCGTGTGTTTCTAAAAGTCATGCCTCCACGAAGAGTTGGTAGAGGGCGTCTTCCTAGACGTTATGTTGATGAGCAAGAGTTACCTTATGCCCCGGGAGTGCAAGATCAAGGGGAAGTTTCTAATGCCGAGTTCAGAGAGGCAATTAGGATGTTGAGTCAAGCTGTAACTAATCAGATTGGTCAGCAAAGGGGAGCTCAACAGGAAGGAGCTGACACTTCCAGGATTCGTGAGTTCTTGGGGATGAATCCTCCGAGTTCCATGGGTTTGAGCACCACTGAGGATCCAGAGAACTTCATTGAGGAGTTGAAGAAGATTTTTGATGTAATGCATGTGGCAGACACTGAGCGGGTTGAACTAGCTGCATACCAGCTGAAGGATATTGCTAGAACATGGTTTGACCAGTGGAAAGGGGGCAGAGCGGAGGATGCACCACCTGAGAGTTGGGTCTGTTTTGAGGAAGCCTTCTTGGATCATTTCTTTCCTCGAGAGTTGAGAGAGGCCAAGGTACGTGAGTTCCTCACCCTTAAGCAGGAGTCTTTGAGCGTTCATGAGTATAGTCTAAAGTTCACGCAACTATCACGCTATGCTCCGGAGATGGTGGCAGACATAAGGAATAGAATGAGTTTGTTTGTTGGTGGGTTGTCTTGGTTGTCAAGTAAGGAAGGTAGGGCTGCCATGCTTATCGGGGACATGGACATATCCAGATTAATAGTCTATGTACATCAGGTTGAGGAAGAGAAGCTGAGGGACAGGGAAGAGTTCAGGAGTAAGAAAGCCAAGACCGATAATGAATCCGGGCAGCAGAAAGGCAATTCAAACCGTCCATCCTTTCAGCAAAGGCCAAAGGGACCTGCTCCATCATCTGCTAGAGCACCTGCACCCAGATACAGAGGTGAATTTAATGGCCAGAATTCGAGGGATTTCAAGGCTAGACCAGCACAGTCCTCAGGTAGTGTGGCACAAGGAAGTAGTGTATTTCCTGCATGTGCTAGGTATGGTTGAACCCACACGGGAAAATGTCGTGATGGCCAAACAGGTTGTTTTAAGTGTGGGCAAAAGGGTCACTTCGTGAAGGAGTGCCCTAAGAATAAGCCAGATAGTGGAAATTTGGGCAGTAGGACCCAATCTTCATCAGTTGCTCCCCCAGACAGAACGGCACCTAGAGAAGCTACTTCTAGTACCGGTGAGGAGCAAATCGCCTTTATGATATCACCAGTCGCCATGAACAAGAGAACTCTCCAAATGTTGTCACTGGTATGATCAAAGTCTTTGCTTTTGATGTGTATGCCTTGTTAGACCCAGGAGCAATTTTATCTTTTATAATTCCTTATGTTGCAAATAAGTTTGATGTTCTTCCTGAAAGACTTTGTGAACCCTTTTGTGTTTCTACACCTGTTGGGGAATCTATTCTAGCTAAAAGAGTTTATCGTGATTGTCCTGTTTCTATCAATCACAAGAGTACCATGGTTGATTTGGTTGAATTAGACTTGGTAGATTTCGATGTCATTCTAGGTATGGATTGGCTTCATGCTTGTTATGCGTCGATAGATTGTAGAACTCAAATGGTCACGTTTCAGTTTCCGAATGAGCCAGTCTTAGAGTGGAATAGTAGTTCAGCAGTGCCTAAAGGTCGTTCCATTTCATACCTTAAGGCAAGAAAGTTAGTTTCGAAGGGTTGTGTCTACCACTTAGTCCGAGTTCATGACTCTAGTGTTGAGATACCTCATTTTCAGTCAGCTCCTATAGTAAGAGAGTTTCCAGAAGTTTTCCCTGATGATTTACCCGGAATTCCTCCTGAGAGAGAAGTAGATTTTGGCATAGATCTCATTCCAGATACTCGTCCTATCTCTATTCCGCCATATAGAATGGCGCCAGCAGAGTTGAAAGAGTTGAAAGAGCAGTTGAAAGATCTCTTGGAAAAAGGTTTCATTCGACCGAGTGTCTCACCTTGTGGTGCTCCGGTCTTATTTGTGAGAAAAAAAGATGGTTCCCTTAGGATGTGTATAGACTACCGCCAGTTGAATAAGGTTACCATCAAGAATAAGTACCCTCTTCCGAGGATTGATGATCTTTTCGATCAGCTTCAGGGTGCCACTTGTTTCTCAAAGATTGACCTCAGATCAGGCTATCATCAGTTGAGAGTAAGGGATGGTGATATTCCAAAGACAGCGTTCAGGACCAGGTACGGTCATTATGAGTTTTTAGTCATGTCTTTTGGTTTGACCAATGCACCGACAGCTTTCATGGACTTGATGAATAGAGTCTTCAAACCTTATTTAGATATGTTTGTTATTGTCTTTATTGATGACATACTAATATATTCAAGGAATGAAGAAGATCATGCTAGCCATCTCAGAATAGTTCTTCAGACTTTGAAAGACAAGGAGTTGTATGCCAAGTTCTCTAAGTGTGAGTTTTGGCTCAAGTCTGTGGCATTCCTAGGCCACATTGTATCCGGTGACGGAATCAAAGTAGATACTCAGAAAATTGAGGCAGTGCAGAATTGGCCTAGACCCACATCTCCAACTGAAATTAGGAGTTTCTTGGGATTAGCTGGCTATTACAGAAGGTTTGTAGAGGGGTTCTCATCTATTGCATCTCCCTTGACCAAGTTGACTCAGAAGACAGTGAAATTTCAATGGTCTGAAGCTTGTGAGAAAAGCTTTCAGGAATTGAAAAAGAGATTGATTACAACTCCAGTTTTGACGCTACCAGAAGGTACTCAAGGTTTTGTGGTGTATTGTGATGCATCTAGAGTTGGTTTGGGTTGTGTCTTAATGCAGAATGGCAAAGTTATCGCTTATGCCTCCAGACAGTTGAAGGTTCATGAGAAGAACTACCCAACCCACGACTTAGAGCTAGCTGCTGTAGTATTTGCTTTGAAG
>NW_006239256.1:103143-103384 GCF_000226075.1 Solanum tuberosum | reverse complement strand
ATTTGTTGAGGGAGCTACTTGGGAAGCCGAAGAGGACATGAAGAAGAGATATCCACGTCTCTTTAAATCCGGAGGAAATGCAGATTAAGGTACTAATTTCCTTCTTAGTGCTCCTTTAATTATAATGAGCATGTTGTGGTTGTTATTGTGTTTGCATAATTGTTTGTTGGGTGTTTGAGTTTGATGTTACACCCTTAGTTTTGTAAGAGCAACCTCATTCGAGGACGAATGTTTCCAAGGG
>NW_006239256.1:87208-99003 GCF_000226075.1 Solanum tuberosum | reverse complement strand
TTAGCTTTCCAGCTCGCATACTCGTACATTCCATATACTGATGCCAGTTGGCCTGCATCCCCTTATGATGCAGACACAGGTACCCCGGATCAGCATCCAGCACGCTGTTGATCCAGTTGAGCATTCCAGTGTCAGTGGTGAGCCTCTTTGCTTTCGGAGGACTCGGTTATTTTGATTATCTTAGTTTTGTTCTAATAGGATGTTGTGGGGTCTGTCCCAACATCCATCTCAGTACATTAGAGGCTTCATAGACAGTCAGTCAGTCAGTCAGTTAGTTTTGAGTCTCTCATCCATGTATATATATATATGTAAATATTCTATTTTGAGACTCGAGTTGCCCTTTTTAGGACATATGTTTATCAGTTAAGTGTTTATGTCTTTGCATGGCATTGAGTTATTCTGTTGAGTTAGGTCTCCGCTGAGTTGAGAAATCCAGGCCAAGGGTTCGCCTGGGGCCAGTAAGGGTCTCCGGGTGCCGATCCCGCCCAGGGTGTAGGCTCGGGGCGTGACAGACAATTTATACCCACTAACACATGCACTCAATATTTTATGTTAATAATAAAATGCATATACACCAAATTGCCCCACTCATTTTAATATTAAAATTAAGAGAGTTCGCCAATTTAGTTAAAGGCACAAAGATTCACCGAAAGGACCCTGGAGATTCGTTCAGAATTCCACACACAAACCAAATATGCTACCGAGTTAAATTCGATGTTCTGGACTCAATAGAACAATCAAAATACAAATTCTAGGTCTCCTTGATTCAAAATTTTGTGAAAGTCATAATAAACCAATATAATGCCTAAAAAGACTAAACCAAGCTCGGAACCTCAGAAAATTTAACCAAGACCTCTCCTAGGTCTAAAATCATTCCTTGAATTCAATGGAACCATTTAAAATCCGATCTGAGCATCCGAACTCCGAATATTGACCAAAGTCAACTCAATGGCTAAAATTCCATAAACTCCCAACTTTAGATCTCAAATCGACAAAACAACTCTAAATCTGAAACCGACAACTATCTTAGATCATATTCTGCATTTGGGCACTGATGGAACTGGCAAAATTTCATTCAGAGACTCAAAATTCCGATTGACACTAAAAACCATTTTAAACAACTTATGCCTTTAAAAACTCAAAACTTCCAAAAATCACAATCTTTTACTCAAATTTCGAAACCAACTTCATAAATTGATCAAAAATGACTGAGGGCAACTATTGAGAGGGGTAAAATGGTAATTTTATGAGAATTTCTTAAAATTACCTTCTGAGTCATTACAGATCATTTATTGGGGTTAATATTATGAAGTATTAAATTGAGGTTTCTATACAAACTCTTAAATTTTAAATTTTGAATTTGTCTTTAAATGTGTGTTTCAAGCAACCGTTTCTTCTAAAATTTGATATCAAGTTTAGTTGAAGAAAAATACTTTTAGGGTATGTTTGATACGATAGGAGATGGTATTTTTTCTGAAAAATAAGTGAATTTCTTATTTATGAATTGAGCTACCTAGTGCCTTTTGATGGTGAAAAGTGACAAATATAGATACTTGAAATTAACTAATTAACACTCAACTAGAAAACCCAATACAAAAGGGGGACATATAATTAATGAAGAAATAATAAGATCATCAACACACATATAAAATACATATTAACATTCAACTAGAAAACCCAATACAAAAGGGGGACATATAATTAATGAAGAAATAATAAGATCATCAACACACATATAAAATACATGGATGGAGTTGTGAGGAAACACTACAATTGAGATAATTACTAGTACTTACTTCTTAAGAGGACCTGTGAAAGCTAGAATAGTCTGTATAGTTCTTTGTCCTCTCCTATCCAGTTCGCTATGATTTTTTATAGCGAAGCAAACTCACATCTTTATCTGAGTCGATAAGATGATCCATGAAAGTTGCATAAGCACTGAAATATAAATATTCTAAATCAGTTGCTTGTTGCTCATAAGCAATGAGATTTCGCAGGAGGGTTTATGTACCATCTACTACATCAATAGAAGGTATTTCCATCAATCCATTCTCAAACTTTATATCAAATAACCTTGTTGTATGATTGACCTTTGCAAATCTAACTCCAACTTCGGAAAGCTCTGTTGCATTTGGCATGACCTTATTCCACTTTATGTCATCGTCTGATATTTAAAAATGTGTACTACTTTGAAGTAAATGTTTCATATCATTTGCATTAGTTAGACATGGAACATCGTCTGCTGACATATATCCCAGGTTAACAACACGTCTAAACAAAGTGATCACCAGTTCTTCCAATATTGGTAATTCACCATATTTTGATGTCATTAAATCAAGCCATTTGAGGACAAAGAAAGGAAGTTGGTTTTCTAGTAACAACAAGTTTCAGAGTATTTGATTATATTTGTAATCAACAAAACTGATAATTTTATCTTCTCTTTCTTGACAACGCTCTCGAATAAACTCAACCACAAAACAGCCATCAAGCAACAACATTTGACAAAATTCATGACTATCATCAGTATCGAGATCTTCTATATCGTTGTAACACTTTAGTGCTTCCTTCTTTAGAACCTCCAAATAATGGATGCATCTTTGCACATCAAGCCCCTCTTCTCGCTTAAGAAACCGTCGTAGGTACAACAGTTTGTACTTTTCCATTGGACGAAGTTGAGTATTTTTCTTATGATAGAGATCATCTTTGGTGTATAAGCATCTGGATTTGATTCACGTAGTCGCACATTTACTTTAAATATGTTACACGATTTAAAAGATGATTTGTCCAAATCCTCAAACATTTTATCAAAGATTTGATTTATACATTTCTTTGTTTGTGACCCTGATGGATCTTGATCATTTGTGTCCGTTATGTCAATTAATTGATGCACTTCCCTTCCTTCTTCTATCTATAACGGAAGAGCGTAAGAAATTTTAAAATGTTTATTAAAAGCACTATGCAATAAGCAAACAATTAACTATATTCTTTTAATATGATCAACTTTGCGACCTAGATAATTAGATATATTCGTGTTTAAAAAAGTTGTGCATATATACCTTCATTGTTTAATAAATTATGTATATTTACCTTTTTCTTTAACAATATAAATTAAAGGAAAAATTACCGAAATACCACCTTTTGGTTCATTTATTACCATTATCCCCTATTAGTTTTACACATCTCCAAAATCCCTCATTTTTCTCTTTAAGTCAAAAATCGCGGATACAAAAATTAATAATGTATCCACTTAATTAATAATATATCCGACCCTCTTTACTAATGTATCCGCTTAATTAATAATCATTTTTCTCATTTTACTAATGTATCCGCTTAATTAATAATGTATCCGACCCTCTTTTTAATGTATCAGCGCTTACATTATTGTATCCATTTTTTTAAATTTTTGAGGGATTACTGTAATTATAAACTTATAAGGGATACATTGTAATTTTGCCTTAAAAGTATGTGATTTCGCTAATTTACCCTAAATTAAAAGCAATTAAAACTTACCTCACCCGGCCCATTTTCTTTACCCCTTCAGACCTGACTCAAATTTTAAAAATCCAAAAGGTGTAAACCATGGTTAGCAAATATGTTATTATTATGAGGTAGACCTAAAATTAAAGAGTCTCAAAAAGTCTATATTTAATTGCCAAAAGAAAAGTGGGCTAATGAAATAAAAAACAATGATATAGTTGTGAGAGAGATACCTTATCTTTTTCAGTTTGAAGAAGTAGTGGAATTTGATTATCTATTGAGGTAATTTCAATGGAGTGTGTCATCTCTTTTTCTTCAACCCTAATTCCTACAAAAGATACGTTTTCTGTGATTTCATTTCCTAAATATCATGGCAATTATTTAATTAGTAATCAAAAGCACTATATTCATTGCACAATTTGATTTGAAAAGAAAAAAAAAAGAATAAATATCGTAAAATATTGAAATCGAACTTTAAAAATAAAAAGATTAAGAAGGATACACTTATTAATTTAATGGAAAACACACGAGCTCTTGAAAATCAAGGAAATTTCTTCTGAATCTTCATTTGAAGAAAAGAACCAAAAAAATTACGAAAATATCGACAAAATTTCTTCCAACAACTATTTCATGTCAAATGCATGAAGATCAAATGTTCAAAAACTATATCGTTAAGCACATAATTAATAGGAACATTTTAAACATAATTCAAGTATTCACTAGGTACATACTACAAGGTGGACATTGTGTAAAATAATATTATTATTTTTATTAAAACTTTGCCTGCATTGATCTTAGAGCGCAAAAAGTTACAAGTTGAGTTTGACATAAAATTAAAATTGTAGATGGCACACCATTTAAAAAAAAAAAAACACAACTAATTAAGTATGAGTAAACAACAAAAGTTGTTGTTAAGTGGTAATTACTCCTTCCTCATTAATTAAAGGCTTCAAGTGTAAGTTCTAAAAATAGACTCACCTTTCAAAATGAGATATTCTTTCACAAATTAACTATGAGTAAACAACAAAAGTTGTTGTTAAGTTGGTAATTACTCTTTCCTTGTTAATTAAAGGCTTCAAGTTTAAATTTTAAAAATACTCACCTTTCACAATGAGATATTCTTTCACAAATTCAAATTAATTAAATCTTAAAGTAAGTACCAAATTAAATACTGATGGACAATAACATTTAAAAAATAATGATGACTAAGAATTTTTTGAATAAAATGATTATCCGACTCAGGGGCGGCTCTGCAGCTTTGAAAATAAAAAGTGATTGCCTTAATTAGGTCCTAAAATTTGAGGGCCTCATTTTTTAAAAAGCATAATAGGTTATAAGTTTTTTTTTAAAACAAATATCGAGTATATTACTCGTAGAAAATAATTTTTTTTCATAAAAGAGCAATAAGTAATAGAAGTTCGACAAATTATGAATACTATGTTTCAAGAAAGATTAAATAATTGGCTATAATAAACTTCATAAAAAATATATATTCAAATTGAAGACCTCCATTCAAAATTGATTTTAGGCCACCGATTTATTAGAATCGCCCCTGATCCGACTGAGTTATGTTCTTCAATTTGAGGTACAAAATAATATAATTAATTGATAGTATAATTAGCGTAGACAAAATTACCTCTTTGGTTTGGCTGTTTCTTCTTTTATGTCTATTCAACTCTTGCTTCTCATTGCTATGAAGTATCTATTATTATATAGAGAGAGAAAAGAAAGAGAAAGAAATACAGATAATTGAAGATAGTATCTAGATATGTGTAGGGTAGGAGTGTCGATGTTAGGTTTGGATCGATTATTTTATAAAATTTGTATCAAATCAATTTTTGATTATTTTGCTTTACATATCATTAAAATTAGATGTTCGAATTTTCTTTGATCGGTAAAATTTAGTTAATTTTTTATATTTTTTTGTTATAACGTTATAGTAAGAAGGCGTGGAGGACACAAATTAGGATAAAAAGTTAGTAGGTAGGAGTGCGACCATATATACATGTACTAGTACTAGTAAGCAGGATTGCATTTTCTTGTTGTCGTTACTAGTAGTTGTAGGACTATTTTTATAGTTTCTTATTTTTCGCTTTTTATATGGTTTCATATAGTTCAATTATAGTATTATTTTACTGTAGTACTGTTCTGCTATACTATTTGTTATTTATTTTTTACTATCTATTATTGCCTCCTGTACTTAATTTCATTACATTTTTTTTCTAAATTATTTTTATCTTGAGTCGAAGATTATTTATCGAAAATAACTTCTTTATCTCAATGTTGAGATAGAGGCAAGATTTGTGTACACTCTACCCTCCCAGACCCCATATGTAATGTTGTTCTTGTTGTGTAAGAGTCACAAGTAGAAGCTAGAACACAATACTAGGTATACTTTCGTAGAATTTTAATAAAAACTCTCTAGATGCTTCTACCATTTAAAAAGTGATGAATCAAGAAAATATGAAAGATGACAATAATAGAGATCCATTTCACTATTTTACGGTAATGTAAAATAGAGTTAAACAAATTGAAATGGAGAAGTTCAAGAATGGAGTCTATTAAAATTAAGTATCTAGCAAGAAAATTTTAAATCATATTAAAGGAAAGATATCTAACATCTTGTAGCATACTATCAAATTGATGGCATACATTGTAATTCAAGATGTTAGAAGTTAGAACTAATTTAATTTCAATATGAGTAACATATTAATATGTTTAGGAGGTGGGACTTTAGGTATAAACTAATTACCTAGATCACCCCGGTCGGAGACAATATTTAATATATATTATATTATTTCCAAATTCAATAGATAAAAATACTTTATTCATAAATTTACTCGATACAACACTTTATTTTGTGGCCTTTCAACAAAAATTGTTCACAGTGGACGATAATTTTTTTTTTTTGAGAAATTAGTTGACTCAAGTCAATGACTATATATATTTAACGATATTTTACTTTTGAGTACGAAAAAAGAAAGTTAGGTGTAAAATTAATATTACAAAAGTAGGTTAGTTGAGTAGGTGCATTAATTTCACAACAAAGTAAAAACATACTTTTCCATTCCATATTAATTGAATTTTTGAGGCATTTTTCAAATTAACTTTAATTGTTCAGTTTTCAAGACTACTTTTAGAGTGTTCTTCCAATTTTACCTTTCATTAGTTAGTATTGGAATTAGTGATTAATTAATATTTAGTTATTTTAATCATAAAATTTTGATAATAATTAATAAGGGTAAAATGGAAAACTATGTTTAATTTATGTCTTAATCTACTTTTTTTTATAGGGTGTGAAACACCTCAAAAATTCAATTAATATGAAATGGAGGAGTATTATTTAAGCTCCAAGACTACTTTATTTCTAGGTCTCCTTGAGTAAATTAATTGTTTAGTATATGAGTAGAAGGACGATAAAAAAACATTTTAGTCATTTTATCAAAATCATGTAACACTTACACATAACTTGCCTTCTCTTTTATAATCAAATATGAAAGTTTATTCAAACAAATTCAATAATCTTCTCGTTAAACTAATTAGTTTCATAGAATTTGTTGGTCAACACCATTTATGAGTTAATTTAAAAATTAATTATGTCATTCACATCAATTTTGTATTATGGTTGTTGAAGTCCACTTTTTTTTTTTTGAGTAAGGAAACTAAATTGAACCTTACATCATCACGGTGCTATCTCCATACATTTTTTCTCACTAAAATAAATCACCATACATGATTTATTGGTCATCACTATTTTTGGGCAAATTTAGAAATTAAGCGTATGTCACCCACGTCAATTGAGTAGTCAAATGTAATGTATAGTTATAAATGTAACGATTAATATGGAACGAAAAGAATAGCATAATAACTCCAAGACGACTTAGAATTAAGTGGTCAACCGAATATTAAAGCTTCCCTTTTCACTTCATATCAATGTATAGTTATATTGTTCATTTCTTGATAGATAATTCGATAGTTACTGCCTTTGTCACATATTAGATGAAAATTTTCTACTTTGTACAGTGATTAAGAAATCATTAATAAATAAATTAACTTTACTATTTCGTCTTTTATTTATATTAATTAGCCTCTTGAAAAAATAAATTTTGAATCTTCAAAATTTTCTTAAACTTCCAAAGATCATAATAATTATAAGTGTAAAATGGAAAAATTAATTAACTATTCTATCGTACGTGATTTAGTAAGTGATCAAGTTGTATGAGACATATATTTTTAGTAAGATGCCTATCTAATATGGAACAAAGAAAGTATTAGACAATATTATATTTCCAGATATTTTACTTTGAGGGCAAATAGATAGTTAGGTCCAAAAATTAATTTTTACAAGTAGTCCATGTTGACACCCAATTTTGGACCTTCGCAATATAAATTAATTATTTCGAGCTTCTTCAATTTTAAACGATTTAAAATAATTAGTTTTATAAAATTTCAATAAAATAAAATAAAATAAAATAATAATAATAGTAATAATAATAATATAGCTTGCAAGTTATTTTAACTAGTTTTGTCACATTTTATAATTTTTAGATAATATATATGTTTTACATAATTATGTATATAATTATTATATTTTATGATTATTCGAAAATGGTCTCAAAAAGATTTTAGTTTTAGTTAAATATTTTGTCAATTAGTTTGGTTTAAGTAATAGTTTATATTTTTTAAATTGATTAGTTTATAATTAAGTTAATTGTCTCATTTTGTTAAGATTAAGAAGCTCATTAATTAATTTATATTAATTTTGTCCTATATAAATCTAGCCGAATTCTCTAAAATAACTCAATATGGCTAGATTATAAAATCCAAGTTGGTTATAATTGTAATTCAATTGGCCACATTTTTGTCCCCAATTTTGGATCAATTTTTTCAGCCAAGACTTGGCCCAAATTTCCTTCCAAATAATACATACAATACAAGCAGCCCATTCCCTTCAATAAAACAATACGTACAGCAGCCTAAACAAAAAACGACCCCACATCGTTTCTTCTTCTTTTTCATACATACACAGCAAACCCAACATACAGTACCAAAACCGACCCCATCTCCTTGCGTTTTCTTCTTCCTTGAGTGTGAAACCCAGCAACTCTGTGCTGCAAAATTCAGCAAAAAATCCCAGAAATCCAGCGAGTAACTCGCGCCTGCAGCAGCCATCACTTCCTGTCCCCATTTTTCCCGTTTCAAAAATTTCCTATACCTTCACTGTTGCCCTGGGTAAGGAGGAAGAGAATTCAAATTTTTAATTTCATCCTTATCCATCCTTTCAATTCGTTTTCCCCCATTTCTCAATTCGAATCTCCCCTATATATACCCTTGTTATGTTCACTGTAAGAGGCAGAGGAAGGAGACCGAAAAAGAGAACATATTTTTTATTAGATCACCTAATTTCACCTCAAATATATAGATATTTTGGATATTAAGAACGACTCAAAGAGCTTCATTGGAATCGAGACTTTTGGTTTTGGGAACTCTGAGGATTCTCCAACTAAACTTTGTTGTGGTGGTGGAAGCTCGTCGTTATTCAAAGCTCGTCATTCCCAGTTCTCTGCCTCTCAAAAGGTAATATCTAATTTCAGCCCATGTCTCTTTATCCTTAATGTGTTGATTAGTTGATTCTCGACTGAGTAAGTGTTCAAATGTTATGATTTGAGGCGCATTATGGCTGAATGTTGGCTGTAAATCGGTAATATGGATGGTCTAATCACTCGCTTAGTTTAGTTATTTTGATTTCGGTTATTTTTTTTTTTTGTTGTTTGAAATTTGATGACCCCTTTTAAGCTGAGATTATTTACTTCATGATTAGTTTCTTCTCATTAAATTGAGTGATCTCACCTGGTTGCCATGACTTAGCTCAATTGTGAATTTTTCGAGTCCAGAATGCTAGTTTTCACAATCTGATGTGTAGGTTTATTTTCATTTATGTTAGCTAGTATAAATAGTGTGAGCTGAGTAGTTTACTGCCTTTTCTTATGGTGTGTGCTCTATCTATGTTCAACTAAGTAGCATGTATAGTCCTTATATTAGTTGTTTGTACCTCTTAATTCTCATTCGTAATAGTATTAGTTGTGTAGTCTTCGTCACTTTTTATGTTGACTTAATTTATTTCGAGTCTGGCTTAGTTTGACCAAGTTAAGATTGAATCGATAAATTGATTATTTCAGGCCTCTCGAGTGTTCATTTCGTGTTTGTTTACTGCTCCATCTTTCTGCTATTTTCACCATGAATCATGCTAAGATTGAAATTTCAATATTTGAACCTAAGTGGGTCACAACTTATTTTTTTGGGCCGTCTTTTCTTTCTTGTTTTTACCTCATGGAGTTTTTGTTATCTCACTACCTAATATGATATGTTTGAATCAAGTATTGACCTTTATTTTATCTAAAAAATAAAAAATAAAAAACAAAATTTTTACCAAGAGTTGTTCGCCATTTACAGTGGAGTTTGTATAAATTTGGAGATGTTGTTTCCTTCTAACTTTTGGTTTACTTCTAGTTCTTGTCTCTTCCCAAATTGTTAGCATTATTTGCTAACTTATTTATTCCATGAAATATATTCGTTTTACTATAAGAGGCATGTTGCTAATCCCCTTTTTATTGTAAAAAGCATAATATTCAATCATTTGCAGTTTACTGTGCAAAAAACTTTATTTTGTGTCATTTTATTTTCTCTTGAAGTTCAATTATTGCTTGTTTGCCATGACTTATTTCTTAAAATTCAGCCCAACGTGAGGAAATTGTCCGTACTATGTGGGAGGATTATATTAAAGACTAGTACACTACAATTTATGTTCAATTTTTTTTATTAAATTAAAGTTAGATGAAACAATTACTTAAGTGGAGAACAAATAACTTTGTAATAATTTATTATGCGATTTTATAATTTTTTGTTTACTTGATAAGATTGAATAAACAATTGGGGCTATTTTAATAGTTTTATAACTTATGGGCTTTTTATTTTATGAGAAAATATACTACACAAAAATTCCATATCGCATGTCCAAACAAACCTTCAATTTCATCTCATAATTCCATATCATGATACCATATCATGATTCCATATCGCATGGCCAAATGGGCCCTAAAAAAAATATAAAAAAATTTACCAAGAGTTGTTCGCCATTTACAGTGGAGTTTGTATAAATTTGGAGATGTTGTTTCCTTCTAACTTTTGGTTTACTTCTAGTTCTTGTCTCTTCCCAAATTGTTAGCATTATTTGCTAACTTATTTATTCCATGAAATATATTCGTTTTACTATAGGAGGCATGTTGCTAATCCCCTTTTATTGTAAAATGCATAATATTCAATCATTTGCAGTTTACTGTGCAAAAAAAAAAAAACTTTATTTTGTGTCACTTTATTTTCTCTTGAAGTTCAATTATTGCTTGTTTGCCATGACTTATTTCTTAAAATTCAGCCTTCTTATACTATCATGTGCTATGATTTGAACTCGATGACATCGATCCCAACTTTGTGGTGCACGTCCCGGCATATTTGCTTTCTGTTATTTATTGTTGATAGAGTATATTTCCCCTTTGTTGATCATTTTTGGCTTAATCCGAGTCTAAATCACATGGTTCATGAATTAAATATTAGCATATTTTGTTGTTGTTTGGAAGTTGCATTTAGATGAGCATGTGTTGTATGGTGGAGTTAATTCTCCCTCGGTTTGGGTTTATTCCACCAAAGTCATCTAGATTTCCTGCTTAGCACAATTTATTTTGGTGCGTGTTAATCATATTGGAATTTTAAATATGTTCTCTTTCTCACGTCATTTGAACCTACACTAATATATTTCCTCTTTTCCGTTGTCGTATGTGAATTCCCACTGAGTCCATATTGGACTCCTTTCTCTCCTCCATTGCATTTCGAAGTAGGCCATAAAGGCCTAAATTCATCTTTCTTCCTCTCGAGTCAAGTGGAGAAGATGGACATATTGAAAGTAGCAAACATGGTTGGAAACTAAAATTCCAAATCTTGAAAGTCTGAAAGTGGGCAGTATACATGTTGTCTACAGCATTATATGCTGATATACAGGTTCAGTATAACAAATATGTGGCCAAAAAACGAAGATACAGGTTGGAGGCGTCCAAGCAAACTGTATACAGCCAGTATATGGGTTGATATACAGGAAAAAGGGCTAAGAAACGATCGATATACACCGATATACAATCGGTGTATATGCAAAACGGGATTGGTTTAAAGGCTAAAATTTTCAGCAAAATTGGCCCAAAAAGGGGGCCCAAATTCATTTCTCCTTTACCTTTAATTATTTAATTGTGATTATTTATTGTTTGTTGTTT
>NW_006239256.1:69913-86735 GCF_000226075.1 Solanum tuberosum | reverse complement strand
AAAAAGGTTAGTCAATTAATTTAAAATGATTTTCATGCTTTAATTATTAAATTGGCAAAAATTATTATTTTAAAATGAATTAAATAAATTCTAATTAGTCTAGTTTATTTAATATTCTAATCACTTGCAATCTAATTCAAATGTTTCATTTTTGGGTCCCTTTTCTCTAAAAATAAAAAATGTGTCATCTATTTAATTATTTTCTCAAAATTAATCAAATATTGTAAATTATTATTTTCTTATGTTAAATCACTTTTTCCAAAAACAGTCAAATATTTAGTCAAGTCACAGGTCAACCGCATGTTAGCGGACACTTCGAATGCTTAAACCCTTCTCGAAGTGTAAATTGAACCCCGAACCCTCTTTGGTATTTTCAAATGATTTTTTCTGTTTAAATCTTTGAAAATTATAAGTTTTCTTAATTTCTTTAAAAATTAAGTGGCGACTCTTTTTAAGTATTTTTCTTTTAGTGTTTTATACTTAGAATATTTCAAAAAGTGATTTTTCTAAAGGTTAGTTAAATTACGACACGACAGTCCACCATCAATAATTTTTTACTACACACAGATACAGCTCATGCACTGCATCCCTATGTCCAGAATTTACAAAATTAATATTAAAGAAAGAAGCACGTTTTTTAAATGCTTACATCCTCTTTTAACGTATTTCCCTTATTTTACTTTACTTGATTTCTATATATATATTAAATAAAAATAAATTATTTTATTTAAAAAATCAAAAGAGTTTTATTATTTTTTCTTATACTATTTTTAATGATCTTAAGGTGAGTATAAGTTAACATGAATCAAATAATAGTATGAAGCAGTAAAGAGAGCAATCACTTATGGTCTACGCATTCACACCAAACCACACTTATATTTATCAATCTAATAATTAGTAGGATAGAATGATAATTTTTTTTTATTTATATCAAATTAATAAATAATACGCTTTTACACATAATTTTTAAATATTTATCCATAATCCGTACAGCAGTGCAAATACTCATTTTG
Source organism: Solanum tuberosum (assembly GCF_000226075.1). Lineage (NCBI taxonomy): Eukaryota > Viridiplantae > Streptophyta > Magnoliopsida > Solanales > Solanaceae > Solanum > Solanum tuberosum. Next base: position 85,722 of record NW_006239256.1, on the reverse strand, counting down.
TTGATCGGGTTGGTGGTTAATTTACTCAATTGTGATGTTGCCACTTCTTCCATTCTTCGGAGTCTAGTAATTACACATTATACTTCTTAGGCATAATACATAAATATACCTTTTTAACTTGGCCTCAGATCATATTCATGTTCTTCAATTTTAGATGTGCACAAGTAAGCACACTTAAACTGATATAAAGTTGAACAAGCACACACATGAATCCTACATGTCATCCTACATGACAATTTGTCCTACATGTATTATGTCACGTAGGACTCATGTGTGTACTTGTTCAACTTTATACAAGTTTAAGTGTCAACTTGTGCACACCCAAAGTTAGAAAACATAAATATGAAATAAAACAAAGTTAGAGAGCACGTTAATGTATTATGCCTAAATCTTGTAGCTACCTTAAGAAATTGTGAAGAATAGATGTGTTGAGGATAGTATTATTGGTATATGGGGTGTTTTTGGCTGATGTTGTGAATGCAAGTAAAAGGGGCAGGGGATTGTTTTCTTAGATCTTAGTGTAATCGCTTGAGTAGTGGATAGAGTTATCTGAATTCTGATACATGTTACTGGTACCAGAGACGACAAATATAGATACTTAAAATAAATTAAATTAACCTTCATCTATAAAACCCAATACATAGAGGGGACATGAAAAACTCATTATACAAACTGATAACTCATAAGCTCATCAACACTACAATTGAGACAATTACTACTTAACGGCACTTGTGATAGCTAAAATAGTCTGTATAGTTGTGAGTATAAGGAGTATGATAGCTGCCACAGTTGAAGCTGCTGCCCAAGGGCTATTAAAATAATTGTGCTTCAAATTTGCCTTCATTCTGTTCCATGGTTTTTCACAATGCTGAATTGCTTTTAAGCATTCTTCATTGTAATAGAAGTTGTTGGGATCAACACCGACTCCATTTCCGATTTTGTTGAAGATGCTAGCTACTTCTTTGTCCTCTCCCATCCAGTTCTCTATGCTTCCTTTCCGGCGAAGCAAATTCACATCTTTGTCTGAGTCGATAAGATAATCCATAAAAGTTGCATAATCACTAAAATATTTAGGTTGTACATCAGACGATTGTTGCTCATAAGCAATGAGATTTCGCAAGAGGGTTTCCGTATTATCTTCGACTTGAAAACAAGGGATTGTCATCAATCCATTTTCGAACTTTATATCAAATAAACTTGTCATATCGCTAATATTGTCTTTGTTTCTATTGATATTTCCGATCTTTGCAAAGCTAACTCCAGCTTCGGAAAGCTCTGTTGCATTTGGCATGATCATATGCCTCTTTTTGTTATCATTTGACTTTTTCATGGGATTCTGGCCATGACATGAAAATATGTGTACTACATGAAGTAAATGTTTGATATTTTCTGCATTACATTCTATCTTTCCAAAGGATTCAAAGGTCATTTTTGGCCAGTTAACAAAAAAGGTAAACACCTTATTCACCAGTATTGCCAATGGTAATTCATCATCTTGCTTTGTCATGTCATGAAGTTGGTTGAGAACAAAGAAAGGAAGTTGGTTTTCTAGTAACATCAAGTCTCGAAATATGTAATTATCATTAATATTGATAATTTTGTCTTCTCCTTTTGGACACATTTCACAACGCTCTCGAATAAACTCAACCACAAAACAACCATCAAGCAACAACATTTGGCAAAATTGACTGTCATTACCAAGTTCTTCTATGACGTCGTAACACTTAAGTGCTTCCTCCTTCAGTTTCTGCAATTCACTGATGCAGCTTTTCACATCAAGCTTCTTCCGTTGAAGAAATCGTCGCAGGTACAATAATTTGTACATTTCCATTGGATCAAGTTGAGGATTTTTTTTATGGTAAGGACCAATAGATACCATCTTTGGTGTATAAGCATCTGAATTTGATTCACGTAGCCGCACATTTACTTTGAATATGGAACGCGATTTAATAGATGATTTGTCTAAATCCTCAAACATTTCATCCATTATTTCATTTATGCTACTGCTTAAATGATCCACTTTCCTCTTTTCTTCTATCTGTAACGTAAAAGAGTAAGAAATTTAAAAATATTTACTAGAAGCACTATGCAATAAACAAGAAATTACATATTCCTTTTTATTTCGTTAGGGGAAATGAGCAAATATATTCCTCGACTCTGCTATTATCTAGATTGAATACATCTCTTGTTACCTTCTCTATTTAATAAATGATGCATATTTATCCTTTTTAATAGGATGAATTAAAAAAAAAATAATCTAAAATTGATTTTTTAATTTAAAAATGCCACATAACTTAAAAAAATTATCTCACCAATTTTCTTTACCCTTCAGAGCCGATTCAAATAAAAAATAATGTAAAAATCATGGTTAGTGAATGTGTTAGGACCATGAGATGGACCTAAAATTACATGAAGAGAATCACTCTAAAAAAAAATTCGATCTCTTGCAATTTTTTAAATATTTAATTGCTAAAAGAAAAATGGGTTAACAAATTCAAAAACTAATTTGTAATATAGTTGAGAGAAAGACCTCAGCATTTTCAATTTGAGGTAACAGTGAAATTTGATCATCTATTGAGGTAATCTCATTGGAGTGTGCCTTTCCTCTTTCTTCAGCTCCAATTTCTACAAGACACATCCTGAAAAAAAATCTTGAAATGTAATATATTAAAAAATGACTTTCTTGTAACCAAAAAAAAGAAAAAAACAAAGTAAGATGATTTTACTATATAATTTTTATAGTAAAAGTGAACATTTGAAGTTTGAACAATGATAAAAGAAAAAATATTTTATTTATAAACTCATAAATCTTCGAATGCTCTTGCTTCTAGCAACTTCCCACCATTTGAAAATAGTTAGCACTCCTATTTAACTCAAAGCAAGAAATTTTTTTCTTATATATTCGGACTATAAAATTTATTTAAACATAAATTCAAATATCAATTTCTAAATAAATATAATTTTCTATTTTAACTTTGAATTATTTTCAACAAATGATCAACTCAATAATTACGAGTCTCATTCTGCAAAAAATAATAATTAATTATCAGATGGAGTATATTAATACAAGCTAGACATATTATTCATTCAGAGGGTTAATTTCATAGATGATCCCTCAACTAATAGTTATTATCTTACAAAGTGATTTCTTATTTTTCGATAGTTTTTTATACGATAATAATTATTAATTGAATGACCTGAAATTGAGACTACAAAGAATGTAATTGAATTCTTGAGCAAATCATAGAATGTAGAAAACTTACCCTTTTGAATTTTTGCCTAATTGCTCTTGCTTGTCCTCTAAAATATAAGAGGACTGCAGATTTATAGTACAAAAACCCAAAAGTTTAAAAAAAAATATAAAAAAATTTGTTATATCGAATGACAACTGGAGTCCAAAAGTGTTAAATATAAAAAGTCAACAAGGAATAGGTGTACTAATTGATAATCTACATAAAAGAAATAGAATCATATATACTTAAATTAACGGGTCGTCTTAACAACTAGGCCATTAAAGCCACCGTTTGGGGCTTTCATTTTTTTTTAAAAGTACTTATACATAATTACATATTATCAGAAATATTATATTAATTTTTTGAAAAAAAACGTGTAAGAGGTTTTATAGTTTTTTTTGAAAAATTGTTATTGTTGATACTCATAGTTCATAATTATACTATTAATCCAAAGCAGTATATTCATTGCAGAATTTGATTCGCAAAGAAAAAAAAGACAACCCAATAAATATCATAAAATACTGAAATCCAACTTTAAAAATAAAAAGATCAGAAAGGATACACTTATTAAATTAATTGAAAACACATGAGCTCTTTAAAATCGACAAAATTTCTTCTGAATCTACTTTTGAAGAAAAGAACCAAAAAAACTACAAAAGAATATCAAGTGAATTTCTTCTAACAATTATTTTTATGTCAAATGCGTGAGAATCAAATGTTTAAAAACTATATCGTCAAAAACATAATTAAAAGGAACATTTTAAACACAACTCAAGTAATCAATAGGTATAATCTACAAGGTGGACATTGTGTAATTACTTCTTCCTCATTAATTAAAGGCTTCATAAAGTAAGTATCAAATTAAATATGGATTGACAATTAATAAAAAAATAAAATAACAATGACCAAGAATCTAATAAATAAAATAATTATTCATTTGAGTCGATCATGTTCTTCAATTTGAGGTACACAATAATATAATTAATTGATAGTGTTTAGCATAAATGAGAAAGTGGAGTCCGAAGTCCAAAGGGTAAAAAAAATTGCTAAAAATTTCAAAAGGGCAAATCAATTTTTTTTTAATCAAAAGGGTAAAATCGCTTCTGACTTAGCGATTTTCTTTGACGCCGCTCCGAAATCGCTGACCTGCCAGCGATTTTGTCCAAGAAAAAATTTCCAATTTTTTTTAAGAAGACCGTGCAGCGTTTTTTGCAAGAATTTTTTTTTAAAAAAAATAATCACTGCTATGGCAGCGTTTTTATAAAAAAAAAAAAATTTAAAATTTAAATTAGCTGAAATTGCTCAAAAGGTATCGATTTTAGTAAAATATATATATATATATTTTATTTTATTTTTAAATCGCTGCCAAGGCAGCGATTTCAGTAAAAAAGTTTTTTTTTTTTTAAAAATCGCTTCACAAAAGCACGACTGAAATTGGCAGCGATTTAAAAAATAAATAAATTTTTTACTGAATTCGCTACCAAGTCAGCGATTTAAATTTTTTTTTAACTAAAATCGCTACCTTTGGAGCGATTTCAATTTGTTAAATTTTAATTTTAATTTATTTATGTTTTTATAAAAACGCTGCCATAGCAGCGATTTTTATTTTTATTTTTAAAATGGAAAAACGCTGTACGGGCAGCGATCTTCCTAAAAAAAAAAAGGAAATTTTGTTTTTGGATAAAATCGTTGGTAGATCAATGATTTCAGAGTAACGGCGTCAAAGAAAATCGCTACGTCAGGAGCGATTTTACCCTTTAGGTTAAAGAAAAAATTGATGTGCCTTTTTGAAATTTTTGATAATTTTTTTTGCCCTTTAGGCTTCAGACTCCGAGAAAGTGAACAAAATTACCTCTTTGGTTTGGCTGTTTCTTCTTTTGTTCTACTCAACTCTTGCTTCTCCTGGATTTTTCATTGCTGTGAAGTATCTATTATATAGAGAAAAATAGAGAGAAGAAATACAGATAATTAAAGATACTATCTAGATAGGTGTAGGGTAGGGGGTGTTAATGTTAGGTTCGATCAATTATTTTATAAAATTTGTATCATATCAATTTTTTTTATCATTTTGCTTTAAATCATTAAAATAAGACGTTCGAATTCTCTTTGATTTCGATATGGTCTAGTTAATTTTTTTATATAGTTTTTGTTAGAATGTTATAGTAAGAAGGTGTGGAGGACACAAATTAGGATAAAAAGTTAGTAGGTAGGAGTGCGGCCATATATACTAGTAAGGACTGCATTTTCTTGTTGTCGTTACTAGTAGTTGTAGGACTATTCTTGTAGTTTCTTATTCTTCGCTTTCTATATGGTTTCATATAGTTCAATTACAAAATTATTTTACTGTAGTACTGTTCTGCTATACTATTTGTTATTTTCTTCCTATCTATTATTGCCTCTTGTACTTAATTTTCATAACCTTTTTCTTCTAAATTATTTTTATCTTGAGCCAAAAATTTATCGAAAATAACCTCTTTATCTCAACTTTGAGATAGAGGCAAGCTGGGTTTGTGTACGCTCTATACGCCCAAAACTCATATGTTGTGTTGTTATTATGTAAGAGTCACGAGTAGAAGGTAGACCACAATACTAAGTATATTTTGGTAGAATTTTGATAAAAACTCTCTAAATGCTTCTACAATGTAAAACTGATGAATCAAGGGAACACAAAAGACGATAATAATAATAGAGACCCATTTTAAAAACTGAGTCAATTAAAATTAAGTATCTAATAAAAGAATTTTAAATCATATCAAAAGAAAGATATCTAATATCCTGTAGCTTATAACTATCAAATTAATAGAATACCTCGTAATTCAAGATGTTATAACTAATTTAATTTCAATATGATTAGTAGCATATTAATAGGTTTAGGAGGTGGGACTTTATGAATAAATTAATTGCCTATTGACTTGTAGTCATTTTCATCACCCCAGATCCGAGACAAAATATTTAATATTATTATTATTTCCAAATTTAGTATATAAAATATATTTTATACATAAATTTATTCAATTCAACACTTTATTTTGTGGCCTTTCAATATAAAAATGCTCTTGGCCGACAGTAATTTTTTTTGAAAAATCCGCTGACTCAAGTGAATGACGATATATTCTACGATATTTTACTTTTAAGTACGAAAAAAGAAAGTTTGGTGTAAAATTAATATTACCAAAGTAGGGTAGTTGAGCAGGTGTATTAATATCACAACAAAGTAAAAATAAATTATTTAATTAAGCTCCAAGACTATTTTATTTTTAAGTCTCCTTCTGGGTAAATTAATTGTACAGTACATGAGTATGAAAAGGACGATAAAAAGCATTTTAGTCATTTTATCAAAATCAATGCACTACATGGTCAATATTTAACACTTATGTAACTTGCCTTCTCTTTTACAAATTCAATAATTTTCTCATTAAATTAAGTTTCACATGATTTGTTGGTAAACACTATTTACAAGTTGTTTAACTATCGTTACTCCTACCGACTTATATAAGTTGTCATGACTATCAAGAATAAGTACTCAAACTTGTTATTTTATCAAAATCAAGATTAAATTAATTATTTTTGTCCCATTTAACCTTTAATATTTTATATTCTTAAAATAAGATTAACTTAGTTGTCCTTGTGAAAATGACCATATATAGTTAATAAAATTATTATTATTTTCCTATCGTATGGTAACAATGTCCTTTATATCACCCCAAAATGAACTACGTTACGAAAAATAAGGAGATATATACGGATGCAATGCATAGTTATAAATGCAACGACTAATATGGGACGGAAATAACATTATAATTAACTCTAAGACGACTTAGAATTAAGTGGTCAACCGAATATTAAAGCTTCCCTTTTCACTTTATATCAATATCTAGTTTTATTGTCCATTTTTGATAGATAATTAGATAGTTACTATCTTCGTCTCAATCTCATATTAGATGGGCACTTTCTATATTTTACATAATAATTAAGAAATCATTAATAGATTGAGTAACTTTACTATTTCGCCCTTTGTTCATATTAATTAGCCTATTGAAAAAATAAATTATGAATCTTCAAAATTTCTTTAAATATCCATATGAAAGGAGAAGTAGCCTAAGAAATTTTACAATCTCTTGAAATTCATCCACATAGAAAATCATAGGGTACACCAAATTAAATTATATATTTAATTGTCAAAATTAAAGAAAAGTGAACTAATGAAATCAAAAACAAATTTATATAGTTGAGAGAGACCTCATCTTTTTCAGTTGAGAATGTAGTGAAAGTTGGTCATTAGTTGGGGTAATCTCACTGGTTGAGTGTTCCATTCCTCTTTCTTCAAATGTAATTCCTAAAAAAAAAAACTTTGTTTCCTTTTAATTTCAATTCATATTATTATTAATCCAAAGAAATATATTCATTGCAGAATTTGATTTGAAAAGAAAAGACAAGCCAATAAAAGGGAAATTATGCAACATCAACTCTCATTATAAGTGTCTACATGTCCAAATCCAAAATGGAAGAGCATAGATTTCAGATGAGGCCAAGCTAAAGAACATAATTATGTATTATGCCTTAGAAAACACTTATAATATTCTCCTTTTTTATTTGATTGTTTTACTCTTTTTTTTTAGTTCATTTTAAGAAGAACGTTTCTTTCATTTTTTGGTGATTCTTTAGTTCTAATTTTTCACATGATATGTTTACAATCAAAAAGTTAACGGGCACTATGATATATTTTACGCATTTTTAATTTAAGACTATAAGATTCAAAAGGCTCTTTACTTTCTTAACCTCTACATCAAGTCAAAAATCACACAAAACTTTGAAACATACACTACTAAACATTAAGTATTTTTCCATTGAAATTTTCTATTGAAAAACGTTCGGTGACTATTTTCACAAATATTTTAATTCTATCAATGAAAAAAATAACTAATAGTATTTTCACACATGTTAGTGTTTTAGTGAGAATCTATTTTTCCAGTGAGCTAGTTCGTTAAAAACAGAGTGGGAAAATCTTACTTTGGTAGAGATGTTGTGAGACTCTCTGAAGCATGTAAGTTGTTATAAACAAAAAAAAATAAAGGAAAAAAAAAACAAAAGGTGATTTAAATTTGAAACAACAGAAACAAAAACAATTGTGTTTTTTCATATTTTTATTCACTTTTCCCTTTACACTATAAAATATTATGTAAATCATGGCATTCAAATTGAGGTGTAGCAAAGAATAAAGAGTAATAGTTTAGCATGGAACAAGAATATTTAGAAAAAGAAACACCTCTTTGCTTTGGCTGTTTCTTTTTTATTTATTTGTTTCTTTTTTTGGTTTGTTGTTTCTATACGACAGGTCACCTGTAAATTTATAAGAGAAAATGTGATCAAATATTCATATATAATATAATGTAATATAATTTAATATGTGGTCTTGTTTTGGTCTTTCAACACACAAAATATTGTTGTCCACTGATGGAAAGATAAGGAGAAGTCTGCTGACTCAACAAGTCAATTATTTTGATAGTTTAGAATTCTATAGCAAATATATGTGCATATACTTATTTTTGTGTGGATATATTGCTAAAATTAAAGATCCTAGCTAATTACATTTTCTTATAATCTATCGTTAAATGGGGTTAACATGAAATTTTTGTTGTTTATCTATAAAATTTTGTTTTTCGCTAATTCATTATTTTCTAGACTATGTATTTCATTATTATTATTATACAAGGGATATAATATATTCCGTTATTGAGATGTTGTATGTGTTAATAGTTAATACACTTAAGAGAACGTGAATATAATGTATTTCACTACTTCCTTTGTTCCATTTTATGTAAGGTAGTTTGACTCATGGAGATTAACAAAGAAAAGAAGACTTTTAAAACTTGTGGTCCAAAATGAATGATAGAAATTTGTGTGGCTGTAAATAATTTCATTAAGGGTAAAATAGATATTTTATAGTTAAATTGTTATTTAATATAGAAATATGTCATTCTTTTTTGGACTGATTAAAAAGGAAAGTAAGTCAATACAGAAAAAGTATTATTATTCTCAAATACATTTATTATTCGCGCGAATACAATATATTCTACTATTATATGGAAAGTTTTCTCTTACTTTAATTTTACTCGAACTTTTAAAAAGTAGTTTACATCACAAAGCAAATCAGCCAATTCAAAAGTTGAAAACACCACATGTGAACACAAATCTTGACAACAAAATTTTTTTGTCTTCTTTTGTTGTTAATGGAATTTGAAGTTTGACATAAATAAATTATTTGAAAAGAGAGATTGAACATGCACTGCTACTTCCAATAGAAATATATATAGTTCTATTACATATGAACAAAAAACATCCCTGTAGTATGCCATATCAAGGGTTCGCTTGGGATCCATAATGGTCCTGAGTGTTGGCCACGTTTAGAGTGTAGGCTCTCGGGAATGACAATTTCGCCTTGGTTAATATTTTGTGATTGGAAACCAAATACTCCTTAAACAAACTGTTCACATGTTATTTGCATAATACTGATGGCTTTCTACAGTGAGAGATCAATAAAGCACTATAAGGTACCCCTCTGCTCTATTTTTCTAAAAAGTAGGAAAAAGCTATCAAAGAAGTATATACAAGTTTTTGGAAGCCAAATGGTCTTGGATGGTAAGTTATATAGGGGAATATATTTTTTCCCTTTATATAGAATGTAATTGTAAAGATCACCTACTTCTAATCATCATTAAAAGCTAGCTTTTAAGGGGAGAATTGTCCAAGTCCATATAAACAGACCAACATTCGATTTCCCAACCAATATGAGACTTTTACACACTCTTAACACTTCCTTCATGCCCAGGCCCAACTGGAGTGTGGACTGGAAACCCAAAAATCACCCCAGAAGCCAACAACTTGCCATTGAACAACCAAGCCTGAGAATCTCTCTGTAAAAGATAATAACTTTTTCAATTCAGAATATTTATTGGAAACAGTCACCCTACCTCATACAAAGTAGGATATTGTCTGCGTACACCCAGCCTTCTCAGGCCCTATAAATAGAATCACACTGAGTATGTTATTGTTGTTGTAATTCAGAAGTTGATCAATTCAATTTCGCCATTGGAAAAACACTTAGCATAGAATGAATAAATGATATCACACTCATAAGTTATAAAGAGTCTTATGTAATAGTTGTATATCTTGAGATGCCTGCGTTGCAACCGATAATATATTAAATTTATCGGTTCATTTGTTTTTTATATATAGATCTTGAAATAAACTAATTAATATTCAACTATAAAATTCAATACAAAAACATTTAATGAAAAACTCATAAGCTCATCAACACATGCAAATTCCATACATGAAGTTGTGAGGAAACACTACAATTGAAATAAAAACTATACGTACTTATTTAAAAGCACATGTGAAAGCTAGATGTGCTGTCCCGTTTATCCCATTCCGTTCCGTTCTGGTCCATTCCAGTCCGTCCCGGTTCTATCCTGGTATATAGTGGGACAGGACGGAACTGAGCCTCCATCCTGGTTGTTCCGGTCCGGTTCATCCCGGTACCGGTTCGTTCCGGTCCGATGGTCCCATTCCGGTCCGGTGCCCAGCCTTAGTTGGAATAAACACTCACCCATTTCCAATTTTGTTGAAGAGGCTAGCCATGTCCTTGTTCTCTCCCATCCAACTCTCTATGATTCCTTTCTGGCTAAGCAAATTCACATCTTTATCTGAGTCGATAAGATAATCTATAAAAGTTGCATAATCACTGAAATATTTTGTTTCTACATCGCACGATTGTTGCTCATAAGCAATGAGATTTCGCAACATGGTTTCTGTATCATCATCGACTTGAAAACAAGGGATTGCCATAAATCCATTGTTGAACTTTATATCAAATAAACTTATGTCATCCTCAAGGTTGACTTCGCCCAATAATCTATTAAAATATCCAACTTCAAGGAAGCTAACTCCAGCTTGTACTTTTCCATTGGACGAAGTTGAGGATTTTTCTTATGGTAAGGACCGATAGAGATCATTTTTGGTGTATAAGCATTTGGATTTGATTCACGTAGCCCCACATTTACTTTGAATATAGTACACGATTTAATTGACAAATTGTTCAAATCCTCAAACATTTCATCAAAGATTTGATTTACAGATGTCTTTGTTTGTGACCCTAATGGATCTTGACCATTTGTTCCTTATCTCGATTATATGATCCACTTTCCTCCTTTCTTCTATCTGTATTGGAAAAGAGTGATGGTTAAAATTTTGCATAACAAGTTACCTTACAAAGTTTTTCTTCATATGCTTAAAATTCTTAACTTTCAAAGTCTTTTGTCCCCCTCTATATATTCCGTTTGGCTTATGATATATATTGCCCCAAAATTTGGACAAAAGGAAAAAAAAAAGATAAAAAACTCTTGAAATGCACCGATTTGTAGGTGTAAAACTATGGTTAGTGAACATGTTATGACAATGAGGTAGGCCTAAAATTACGTGGAAGAAGGTAATTTAGTAATCTCTTGAAATTCATGATAGCCAAAAAATTAAGGTACAATTTTTTATTTTGTTTTGTATAGATGATATCAATTAATTGTTTATGTATTTTAATCAAATCGAAAACTAATTTGTAAAGTTGAGAGAGGCCTCTTTTTTTCAGTTTGAAGAAGTAGTGGAATTTGATTATCTATTGAGGTAATCTCAATGGAGTGTGCCATCCCTCTTTCTCAACTCTAATTCCTAACAAAAGAATGTCAAATTCATATTATTATTAATTCAAAGCAATATATTCATTGCACAAATTGATATGAAAATAAAAGACAGCAATTAAAAGGGAAATTATATAACATCAACTCTCATGTTACTATATGAAAAGAACTTTACTATGTGTTGTCAAAACTTCTAGAAAAAAATAATAATTTCATCTAAGTAAAAATAAAAGATTCGGATGTCTCTTTCATTTTCTGGTAACTTGCTAATTTTAACTTTTCACAAGACATGTTTATGATTAAAAGATTAAAGAACACTTTGGTACATATTATATATTTCAATTTAAAATTATAAGATTCAAAACTCTTTTTACTTTTTGTATCAAATCAAAAGCGGACAAACAAAACAGAAACACTACTAAAAAGTCACTATTTTCCCATTGAAATTTTTTACTGCAAAATATTCAGTGGTTATTCTCACAAATATTTTGATTGAATCAATGTGAAAAGAAAAAATAGTATTAGTTTTTTTAACGCATAAAATTTAGGAATTTTGTCAAGATTTTAGTGAGAATTTGTTTCCTACCATATGTGTTTTTACAGTAAGCTGGTTCATTGGAAAATAAGTGAAAAAAGTTTATGTTTTATAAAGCAAAATTCCCATTGATGTGCGGCAGAAAAAAGCTCTATTTTTAGCAAAACTAATAAAATGTTTTTCTTCCAAAAAAAATAATATTCTCATTCACTTTTCCCTTTACACTAGAAAATATTATGTAAATCATGTTATTTAACTTGAGGTAGCAAAAGAATAAGAATAATTGTTTAGGATAGAACAAGAAAAAATAGAAAAAGAAACACCTCTTTGGTTTGGCTGTTTCTTTTTCTTTAGTTTTCCTCTTTTATTGGTCTGTTGTTTCTAATCTACGAGACAGGTCACATGTATATTTTTTTTTTATAAGAGAATATTAGATCAAATATTATTCATATATAATATAAAATAATATTTTAATATGTGGTCTTGTTTTGGTCTTTCATCATACAAAATATAACTGGCCAATGATGGAAAGATAAGGAGAAGTCTGCTGACTCAACAAGTCAATCATTATTTAGTTTTCAAAAAAATAATAATCAAAGTCTATAGTGTGAGAAATTGACATGTTTGTTGTACACAGGGATAATAGAGAAGTAGCTAGACTATGATCGAAATCTCAGAGACACAATATAACTAAATTAAGGTCTATCACTTCTAAAGCCTTTTTGTTTTTGTAATTTTGTACACTTTTTTGGTTTACGTGACATTTAGACATCTTCCATACGCCTCAACTACATGGAGTCACAAAGTGTGTCACGTAAGTCAAAAGATATATATAACATTATCAAAAAAATGAGTTCAGGAGGCAACACAATCTTAGTTTAATTGAGGTGTGTCTCTGAGATTTCGATTATAGATCTAGGGGTACTTTAACTTATCCCTTGTACTATAATATAAACATACATTTTTTAAATTTCTAGCCTTTATATGAGTTTTGGAAATCATTTCCTTGATATATTCCATATGCATTTTTTCTACATATATACAGTGGACATGTCTCTTTTTAGGAAAAAATATGTGACACGGAAAATTAGGTATTATATTTATTTGAAGTCCAATAGTTTAAAAGAATTACATAATTTAATGAGAGTTTGGAGTTCTATAGCAGATACATGTGAATATAGTTAGGCAAGATGTATATACGTGTTGATATATATTTTTTAAGCACATGAATACAATGAATTTCATTATTGTTACATACAATTATAAGATATAATGTATTTACTACAAAGATATTATATTTATCATAATACACTTAAAGAACGCTTAATATAATATATTTTACTATTAATATGTACAAATACACTTATTATGTGCGCTAATAATCATTATATTTTGTAATTACATAAAATCTCACTATGATTGATATCCCAAATTTCCCCTTTTTTTTTTATGGGTATGAATTTGGTATAAGAGGAAGAAGACATATATTAGCAACTCATGTAGTATGTGTATTAGTTTATGAATATTTGGAATATATGTAATAAATTTGTTTGATCTCAAATTTTGTGGATTTATTGGTAAATACCTATTAAATGATACTCATATTTTATTAAATGAAACACATTATTATTTTTAAAAAGCGAATGACAGCTTTCTTTGAAAGTTATGTGTCATGGAACAATAATTTAGGTTTATCTCTATTTAATTTGTCGGGTGTATAAGTTCATAAATTTTTGAATTAAGTGTGACCATTTATGTTTGAGTTCAAATTTTGTGGGTCCACTGATAACGATATTTATTAAATAATACTTATTATTATTGAAAGGAACCTATGGCTTTTTTTTTGAATTATATGTCACGAAACAATAATTTAGGTTTCTCTCATATTTTCTTATTTATCAGTCTATTAATTTTTTAGAATGTGTAACATACTCTGATTGAGCTCAAATTTTGTAAGTCCATTGGTAACTACCTATTGAATGATATCATTGTTTTTGAAAAGGGGAAGCCTCTTTTTTGGAGTTTATTTGTATGAAGAAACATAATTTCAAAATTATTCAATTTTCGTTTGTATTAGTTTATAATTTTTTAATGAATATGTGTTCAACTTTATTTGAGCTCAAATTTTATGGGTCCATTGGTGTCGATCTATATATTGTATGATACTCATTGATTTTGTAAGGTGCACGCCACCTTTTGATGAGAGTTTATATGTCACGAAATAAGAATTTAGCATCATCTATTTATTATTTTGTATTAGTTCATTACTTTTCTGAAATATGCATGTGTGACCGACTTAGATTAATCTCAAGTTTTAAGGGTCGATCTATTGACTATTATTGACGGCCTATTAAATGATATCCATTATTTTTTATAACTGTATGCCGCCTTTTAGATTTCAATGTATGTGTTACTAAACAAGAATTAGGATCATCTTGGTGTTTTGTGTGTATTAGTTAATAAATTTCTAAAATATGTGTGACTGACTCAAATTTTATGAGTCTATTGATGGCAACTTATTGAATGATACTTATTATTCCCTTTATTAAAGTACGACACTTTTATGGAGTTTATTTGTGTCATTAGATATGAAGTCAAAACTTTTATAATTTTTTATGTGTATTAGTTTATACATTTTTTGAATTATGTGTGACTAACATAGTTTGTACACAAATTTTGTGATTTAATTTGTGACGACCAATTAAAGGATAGTTATTGTTTTCGAAAGGCCAAAGTCCTTTTTCTGGAGTGGATGTGTCAATTTTACTATATGGTTCAAAAACTTGACAAAATGACATCAAAATGGTTAGCTTTTTCTCTTACTTTTTTCTCAACTTGTAAAAGTAGGTTTACTATTGATCAGACAGCAAATCTGCCAACTCAAAAGTTGAAAACACCACATGTGCACACAAATCTTGATGATAAAACAAGTCAGCATGAGATTAGCTTACTGTAATTGACCAAACAGCCAAAAGAAGAAATTTCAAAACCTTTACAGCAAATTAAGAAAGATCCAATCTTTTACTATTACTAGTAAATGGGCCCGCGCTTCGCGCGGTTAGAACATTCTTCTTAAAAATTTATTAGAATAGAATTTTCTTGTATTTTGATGTTATAGTATTTTTATATTAATTTATTTTAAGAGTACAGTGGTTATTCAATTGTAGTTTACCATTTGTTTTATTAAAAGAAAAGTCAAAAGTACAAAACATAACATTATTTTCTCCTAGTTTACATAATTTCATTTTATAGTTTCATTAATTTGTTTTTGAAATTTTATAATGGTTAGTTTATTTTTATCATCTATATGAATAGTTACATAGTGTCTTTTATTAGAGAGTCAAATAAATA
>NW_006239256.1:58684-69813 GCF_000226075.1 Solanum tuberosum | reverse complement strand
GTGCCATCATGACTTGATAAATCGGGTCGTGACAAAATATCAATACCTTTAGACTGCAAATGATCCAAATCCATCTGCAAAATTTCAAATCATTAATCAAATTTCAAAAGAACATCCAAAAATATTTTGAGGTTCATACATTGAAAGTAAAAAAAAAACTTTGAAAAAAATAAATAAAAATTGCAGAAGAAAATTTGCCCGACAAAAGAAGAAAGACTGGACAAAGATTATGTGATTTGACACTATGGTGTCAAATAACGAAGGATTAATAATTATGAATGAATAAATTGTGTAATCGACTGAAACTTCAAACTAAGAAATGTTGAGAAAGGATTGTAATCTAAATTACTATGTATTAAAAAACTTATGTTATAATAAGTTTTGGTAGATGAACCAATCATCCATATAACATGTAGAAGCTTCAAACTAATAAATGTTGGAATGAGAAAAGGTTGTATCTTAATTACTATAAAGAAATATGCTACTATAATAATTACTGGCAAATGAATCATCTATTCCTTACTCGGTTTCGGTGAATCTAATATTATTCGCTTGGTTTAATAATTATTATTAAATTTTATATTTTAAAATTGTAGTTGTTGGACTTTAATGCTACCTTTATACAATTAAAATATTACTATTATTTATTAAGATATTAAGATTTGATTTTAAATTTTTATTTAGTGTAAGGGTAAAATGGTAATTCAACTTTTTACTTTGGAGCTTCCTACTTTTAATAATACTAGTCCTTGGACACGTGCTTTGCACGTGTATTCCATATAATTTTAAACTACACAAACACACACAGTCAAATGTGAACCTGTGTGCTCCAAACATAGTCCATGTCCACACTTCAAAGTTCAAATATGCAAAGGATTTCACGGATCAATTACTTCTATCTGAATTTGAGTTTTATTACAACATAAGCTTTTCAGAAATACATATTATACTAAAAGAAGTGAATATGTTGCTAGTTTAGCAATAATACAAAAAGTGGTAAATATTTGTAGCTAAATCAATTGGAATAGATTTACCTGAAGTAGACTCTTCTTGGAGGAGAAATCTAACTGAAAGAAGGCAAATGGAATAATGGGACAAACACACCTTATCAAGAGTATTTTAAAGAACACCTTATGATGCACTTTATAGAGTATTTTAAAGAATATGAAAAGATGGACCAGAATAAATATCACGGAGAAGATAAAACTACACCTATGTACAACCAGTAAAAATCAAGAAATTTAATATTAATATAAATGAAGAATGTAAAAAGACTCTATGGAAGATGAAAGAAATAAAATTTAATGAGTAAAATAATTTAGGGAACTTATACACATGTGACCTGACCATAATTAATTGTTGTTACACAATGTCTTCCTCACCCTTACCAAACGTTTTTGTTCCTCTAAACATGTAGTGAAGGAGAAGGTGAAAGAGATAAATAAAATTATGGCAGTAGGCATTTTCAGAAAGCATATATAGTATTTGGATTCATTGAATTTGAGGGGTTAATGAATTTTGTTATATTTTCTTATGTAAACAAAAGTTATTCAAATGAATATTTGCTTTTACTCGAAGGATAAAATGGTAAACTAACTTTTGATTCATTATTATTATGGATATTAATTATTATTTATGAATAATAACTTCTTTTTGTTCCCACTTTTAATATATATAATTAATTTACCAAGTATGTAATTCATCATTAGTTTGTGCTAATTATAACAGAAGAAAATCAAAAGTTTAAACGATTGCAAGCTTCCATAGTAAGTATTTATTGAAGCAATAACTTAGCATTTAATATAATTTTATGAATATAATTTATCTGAAAATTTTTATAACTCTGCACGGTAGGAGTAACTGAGGTACACTTAAGGGTCATTTTAACTGTTGCCAAACTTTTTGATTTTCTTTTGTCATTTAATAGGATATCATCCAATTGTACAAATATTCATTGTATCTATATTAATTCATGTCATAGATTGTGAGTTCTCCTATTTTTAGAATATTAATATTATTATTAAAATATATTAGGATATTTATTATAATTAATGTGTATTTATATTTTTGTTCATAAATATGTAATAATAGTGTTTAATAGAAAATACAATAGTTTTTATTAATATTTAATGTATATTTACATTTTTGTTCCATAAATATTATGATGTTATAAGGACATTTTTGTAATTCAACTTTTGACAGAGAGGCTTCCCACTTATAATATAATATGATATGATATGTGATGTCAACGGTGGTGTTCAGGTCAACTTGTGCATACTCTAACTACTCCAGAATTCATTAAGTAATTTTTTACCAACATATATAGTAACATCATTTTTTGACGAAGGGTATTTAACCAGCCACCATTCGATATATGTGGCTCTCCCACTGCTACTTACCTCAAACCAACACAAGTATTGAATAATTTTGTCCGCCATAACATAGGCGAATAGAAAAACAACATTCCCTAATTCGGTGGAAATGTGGCAAGTGTTCCCATGAGTTCAACAGTGTGCTCATTTGAAGGGAAACCAAAAAGACCTGGATTCCGATGTCATCCTCTTGAACTTTTGATCGAAAATGATCGTTCAAGGTTCATAAGCTCCAAAACACAAAAACTCGCACCAAGACCAAACGAACGACCAGGTGATCGAATTGTCAGTCCCAGTAAGTCATAAATGACTTGGGGTCGCTATAGGAACACTCTAAACGACACACAGAAGGCAAGACACAAAAATGACCAAGAGGGTCAATACAGTCTTGCACAAGGCATTATCCGCGAGCATGGTAAGTAAGCACTCACATAGTATTTGAAGTTGGAAAATTGAAAAAGAATATTTTGCCTTAGTTGAAGTTTTGTGGTTGAATACCAAATACTCCTCAAACAAAATTTTCACGTGTTATTGCATAATACTGATAAACCTCAACTTGCAAATAATGCCTTCAGTATTACGAATTGAAGTTGTGGCCAAACACAATCGTAAGCCTAAAGAATACAGAGAAGTTAGTCCTGAAGTCCCACAATTCATGCAAGAATCATAATTTACATGTATATATGATAAAAAGAATCAATTCTAAAGTCATTAATGTCTCAACTTCCATGGTGCAGTGAGCCTTAGCCCGAAGCTAACGGAAACTGTGAAGGGAAAATTGAGCCTCGGAGCGAAAATTCTTCAAGTTGGAGAAGATATTCAAGCAGAAGTGTAGTGTTAGAAATGATGAAAAGTTATTAAAGGTTTCTCAATCCTATTTTATCAACTACAGCTGGTCTAATAGCAGGCCTTCTCTTCATCTCTACCGATAAGATTGCTTTCTGCAGTGAGATTAATAAAGCTCATATCTCCAACAAGAAAGTTGCTTAGAATCTACTACAAGGTACCACTCTGTTCCATTTTTCCTTCAACTCTTAATTTTCTAGCCACGTAAAGCATAATCTAATAGGCCGGTTCACAATTGCAGGTATCGATCCCAATAAGTAAGATAATGAAAGCAAAAGAAAGTGAAAATAGGGAAAAGCCACCACAGAAGATGATTTTGAGTTCTGGTTTATGGGATTCCTTAAGTATATACAAGTACTTACAGAAGAAGATAATTTTTTCTTTTTTTATTTTCATTTTGTTTCCTAATAAGCCCATTCATCAATGTAATATGTTGATTCAAAAATGAATGTACAGATCTTTTCGAACTTGTAATTAGCTCCATTGCTCAAAGGAGGCTTTAGGCTTTGAGCTGTAGCTGTCAACACAAATGTATAAACTTATTGTAAAACTAATGCAGTCAGCAGGCTAATTCACCTTCTGGGACTTGACATAGTCATCACTTCCTCGAGAGACACATTTAAAATATTATGCTAAGGTTCAAACAAAGGGAGCTCCCCTTGATTTTCCTTTTCACCTGGAGAAACATTTAGGCAAAATTTGCATAATTAATACCAAGTCTAGCCCAAGTTCTGCTTGAGAATCTCTCTGTAAAAATATAATACCTTTGTCAATTCAAAATGTTTATTGGAAACAGTCACCCTACCTCACACAAGGTAGGAGTAAGGTCTGCGTACACCCCAACCTCCCCAGACCCCACAGGTGGAATCACACCGGGTATGTTAACGTTGTTGTTGTAATTCATCAGAATATATAAGAGGGCGTTGATCAATTCAATTACGCCATTGGAAAAGCACTTAGCATCTAACCCTTAGCACCAATTGAAACTCAAGGAGATTTCCATCTTCAGCTAAAGTATTCGGCTGAACATTGGAACAGTAACGAGAAAAATACTCCACTACTCTACATGCATGAACTTAACATGCTTAAGCCTCTTTCATCCATCCCCTTCATATCATCTCCATAGCATATTCACACTGCTCATAAGTTATAAAGAGCGTCTTATAAACCGTTTGGTACTGTCAAATATCTCCAATTGCTTCAATAGTTCAAATCTCAAGTCGGGAATGAAGTTTTGGCTGAATAGGAAATCCAACTGAAAATCTAAGATTTGAGAGTTAGATCATGTGTTATTATATTAGGTGTAGCTTCAATCAAGTTAAAATGACTTACCTTGAGGAAGGGAAGAAATGAGGGAGATACATCTTCTTGCACAGAGAATCTAGAGAAGTGAAAAAAAATTATAGTTGTGTATCTGAGATACCTGTGTTGCAACCGCAGGCCTTGTGCAGCAATCGCAACACTAAAGATTTGATAACCAAGGAAGAAAGTTGTGATTGCGGTCCTTGTACCCGTGTAAAGAAGATCAAGTTGTCCCTTGCGAAAATCTTGATGCACTATCTCCCTTCAACCCTTTGGGTGAATGCAGCAAAATAAAAGGAAGGAATATCCATAGACCGACCCCATCATCTCCACCGTGTAGGAACTACGAGATCACCCAAAGACACTTTCGGCATCCAGGGGTCACGGACCGACCATAGAACCGATTTAAATAAGTGGAACGCATTAACTGACCACTCTTAGGTTGGGCAGTCAGGGTCGGAGAAGGGTAATGACTCATTCATAAAACCAGTGTTCTTAAGACCAAAGAGTTGGGTGGAAAGGCAGAAGAAGATGTCATTCATTTGATTGAGAAATAAAAAGGAATACCAGAAACTCTCAATGTCAATGTCGACCAAACAGCCTTCACCGTTGGTTAGCACTATAAGCACAATGAATTCCTTTACACCTCAAGATAAGATGACAAAAAAGGCAAGATAAGATGATAAAAAGGGCAAGATAAGGTAACTGCCTTATAAGAGAAGCTAATATAATCTAGAACTGTTGGCCCTATGTAACAGATTGAAATATTTGAATGGATCCTCTTTTTCCTTTGCCTGATTTATTAAGCAACAAATCAACGTTCATGGATGACTCATTCATGACCCACAACCACTACTTAACTTTAATGTCATATATAAATCCGTGTCATTATCTTGTCAACCTTTGTCATACAAGACTAATAATTTTACTATGCACCAACAGCCTTCTCTTACTTTTACTCAACTTGTAAAAGCAGCTTACATCATAAAGAAAATCTTTCAACTCAAAAGTTGACAACACCACATGTGCACACAAATCTTGATAATAAACTAAGACAGCATGAGATAGTTTACTGTAATTAAAAAGACAGATAAAAGAAGACATTTTAAATATTCTATTTTGCTGACCCATAGCTGACTCATGCAACAGTTAGTAGTTAAAAGATTCATCAACTTTGCCCAAACTGCTGTATATATATAGTGCTGCAAGGAATGTTATTAAACCATTAACCATAATAATATCTCAGTTACCTTCACAATATAGCAACTCCCTCCAAAATCAGAAGTCACAATGAAGAACTTACTCGGTAGAAATGAGGTGGGTGTTACCATGAGTTCAGCAGTATACTCATTTGAACGGCAGCCAAAAAGACTACTGTCTCTATCTGCTTGCCAAGACCATCTTCCATCTGCAACTTCAAAACACTTGCCTAAAATAAAGCAAAGTGAGTATTTTTCCCTCGAAGAATAATCGACGTGTTCTTGTATTAGTTATAAAGAGTATTAATGACCCTCTAAGAAGAGATCATTAAAATTAAATATTCTTGAATATGCAGGAAAATCTGTAATTAGCAAGATGAACAAACTTGGAGAAAGGATGGACTGTCTTGCACAAGGCATCCGCGAGCATGGTGAGCACTTATATTCATGATTAAGACTTAAAAAGAACAATCGAAAATTTACCAAGACAATAGTTTATTTTAAGATAAAAACTGGTATTTTGAAGTTGAAATTGTGTGCAGACATGAGTTTACTTAGAAAAGACAAAGTTGAAGTATTGTGAATGAAAACCATCATCTCACTAGAAAAATTCCTAAAATAAGTTTTTAAATAATTTATGACTACTTCAAACCACTGATATTCAATATTTATAAATATGGCGCCAAACATCAACTTGCAAATAGTTACATCAGTATTTGCAAGTGAAATCATGGCCAAACACAAGTGGCAATATAAACAACAACAGATAAAGGGAGCCAAGATGTACAAAATTTTGTGCAATAAGCACTATTAATATGTATGACAGAAAGTACTGATTGTAAAGTCCTTAATTTTCAACTTTAATTGTGCAGTGAGCCTTAGTCCGAAGCTAACGGACACTGTGAAGGGAAAATTGAACCTTGGAGCAAAAATTCTTCAAGTAGGAGGGTTGGAGAAAATATTCAAGCAGAAGTTTAGTGTTAAAGATGATGAAGAGCTATTGAATGTTTCTCAATGCTATTTATCAACTACAGCTGGTCCAATAGCAGGCCTTCTCTTCATCTCTACCGATAAGATTGCTTTCTGCAGTGAGAGATCAATAAAGTTCTTATCTCCAACTGGAAAGTTGCTTAGAATCTACTATAAGGTACCACTCTGCTCCGTTTTTCTTCCAACTCTTAATTTTGTATCCACATAAAGCATAATCTAATAAGCTGGTTCACAATTGCAGGTATCGATCCCAATAAGTAAGACAATGAAAGCAAAAGAGAGTGAAAATAGGGAAAATCTGCACCAGGCAATTTCAAGTACTTCAAGCAGCTAAGAAGACAACATATTTTCGTTTGTTTTTTATTTTTTTTCTTATTACATTTGGAGCCGTAGCTGTTAACACGAATGTATAGGCATATTGTAAAAGTAATGCAGTCAGAAAGCTAATTCAACTTTTGGGACTTGGCATTGTCATCACTTCCTAGCAGATCGTAATGCTCCTCGAAAAACATATTCAAAATTTTATGGCAAGTTCTCAACAAGGGGAGAGATTATCCTCCTTTAGGTATAGACAGTCCATAGAAAAATAAGAAGAGGAATGTGTTCTAAATCCAAATGCTCTTGGATGGGTAGTCGAATTGGGGGATAAATCTTTTTTGCTCCTTTATATAGAATCTAATCAATCACTTTGAGATCATGAGAACCTTGTGATTTGATATAAATTTCATTTATTTTATTTTATCAGGTAAATATTTTCATTATTAACAAGGCCAAAAAAGGCCATATACAAGAGGTATACCAACCAGTAAAGGACCTACACAAAGATATGGTTCTTTACAAAGGACACATAATCCTCTATACAACCCGTAACTACACGGGTGCACCAAAAACAAATAAGGGATTGGAGACTACTCTTCAACTGCCAAAAACTCAATTCTACCCCTTTGAAAGACCTCAAATTTCTCTCTCAGACGATCCACATCAATGCCCTAGGAACAACATTCTAGGCCCTGCATTTTCTCCTGCTTCTTCCAGCTTTCCAGTAAAACAACAGTTCTTTCACAGTTCTCGGCATTGCCCATGACATTACAAATCAGCTTAACATGTCCCACCATGGTCTCATGGCCAAGCTACAATGTAGCAGAAGATCATCTACGTCTTCGTCCCATCTCCTCGCATAAGTAATACCAGCTGATGCAAATAACTTTTGTTTTCCTAAGGTTCTTTGTCGTCAAGATCACCCGTCTAGCAGCTAACCAAGTGAAAAAGCACACCTTCCTCGGAACCTTGGGAATCTGAATAAACTTAACAGGAAAACCCTCCTCAACCCTCACTAAAATCTTCTCACCGAAGACTTGATAGGAAAAACACCATTGTTTCCCAACCTCCATCTTATCGAATCGGTTCTGTCAACTGCCTCACAATGCTGACGGAGTAACTGTAGCATCCTTTCAAACTCATTCACCTCCCAATCCTGGAAAGCTCTCCTGAACCTCAAATCCCCAAACGTTACTTCTGCTTGTCCCCGGGGACATCTGTTAGCTACCACCTCCCTTTGACAGGATATCACTCAACTTTAAGCGACATGTCGCCCACTTTTCTTACCCTAGTCTTGGCTCTATTATACATGTCCTTCATCGCAAGCCCCCAAGACACCTTTAGCCTCCCAACTTCTACATATGACTTCCCTCGGGACTTTGGCTTAGTCCTTTTCTAGGTCAATAGACACCATATGTAAGTCCCTCTTCCATTCCTATACTTCTCCTCTAGTCAACTCACAAGATGAATGGCTTCTAAGTAAGTTGGTACTATGTGAAGGGTTTAAATTGAACACACATTTGTCTGTTAAGAGAATGAATTTTCCGGAAAGTTCGCATAAAATAGCTTGCAATATACTAGGCACTCTTTTTTTTCAATGTTGTTTCCTGTTTCTCTAAACAGAAAATACAAGCACTTTTTGTACTTAAATTACCTTCTAAAAATACTTGACATCTCTCTCATGATTTTTCAAAGGAAAAAGTTGGTCAAGAAGAAAACAAGTTAAATTACTCAAAAAATATTATATCATTTGTCATGCATGTATGATGTGTTCTACATAAAGTCAGCATAAGTGGCCTACAAATCCTGCCTTTACACCTCAAGATGAGATGACAAAAAAGGTAAGATAAGGTAACTGCCTTAAAAGAGAAATTAATATAATCTAAAAATGTTTGCCCTATGTAACAGATTAAAATTTTTGAATGGATCATCTTTTTCCTTTGCCTGATTTATTAAGCAACAAATCACGTTCATGGATGACTCATTCATGATCCACAACCACTACTTCACTTTAATGTCATATATAAATCCATGTCATTATCTTGTCAACCTTTATCATACAAGACTAATAATTTTACTATGCACCAAAGCCTTCTCTTACTTTTACTCAACTTGTAAAAGCAGCTTACATCAGAAAGCAAATCTGCCAACTCAAAAGTGGACAACACCACATGTGCACACAAATCTTGATAATAAAATAAGACAGCATGAGATAGCTTCCTGTAATTAGAAAGACAGATAAAAGAAGACATTTTCAAAACCTTTGCAGCATAATAATATCTCAGTTACCTTCACAATATAGCCATTCTCTCCAAAATCAGAAGTCACAAAAAGAGGTGAGTGTTCCCATGAGTTCAGTAGTATACTCATTTGAACGGCAGCCAAAAAGACTACTGTCTCTATCTGCTTGCCAAGACCATCTTCCATCTGCAACTTCAAAACACTTGCCTAAAATAAAGTAAAGTGAGTATTTTCCTCTAAGAATAATCGACCTGTTCTTGTATTAGTTATAAAGAGTATTAATGACCCTCGAAGAAGAGATCATTAAAATCAAATATTCTTGAATATGCAGGAAAATCTGTAATTAGAAAGATGAACAAACTTGGAGAAAGGATGGACTGTCTTGCACAAGGTATCCGCGAGCATGGTGAGCAATTATATTCATGATGAAAACTTAAAAGAACAATCGAAAATTTACCAAGACACTATTTTATTGAAGTTTAAAACTAGAATTTCGAAGTTGAAATTGTGTGCGGACATGAGTTTACTTCTAAAAGTAAAGGTTGAAGCATTCTGAATGAAAACCATCATCCCACTAGAAAAATTCCTAAAACAAGTTTTTAAATAATTTTACCACTATTTCATACACTGAAGTTCAATATTTATAAATATGGCGCCACACATCAACTTGCAAATATTGACATCAGTATTTGCAAGTGAAATCATGGCCAAACACAGGTGGTAATCTAAACATCAACAGATAAAGAGAGCCAAGATGTACAAAATTTTGTGCAATAAGCACTATTAATATGTATGACAGAAAGTACTATTGTAAAGTCCTTAATTTTCAACTTTAAATGTGCAGTGAGCCTTAGTCCGAAGCTAACGGAAACTGTGAAGGGAAAATTGAGCCTTGGAGCAAAAATTCTTCAAGGTAGGAAGGGGTTGGAAGAAAATACTCAAGCAGAAGTTTAGTGTTAAAGATGATGAAGAGCTATTGAATGTTTCTCAATGCTATTTATCAACGACAGCTGGTCCAATAGCAGGCCTTCTCTTCATCTCTACCGATAAGATTGCTTTCTGCAGTGAGAGATCAATAAAGTTCTTATCTCCAACTGGAAAGTTGCTTAGAATCTACTATAAGGTACCACTCTGCTCCGTTTTTCTTCCAACTCTTAATTTTGTATCCACGTAAAGCATAATCTAATAAGCCGGATCACAATTGCAGGTATCGATCCCAATATGTAAGACAATGAAAGCAAAAGAGAGTGAAAATAGGGAAAAACCATCACATAAGTATATACAAATAATTACAGAGGATGATTTTGAGTTCTGGTTTATGGGATTCCTTAATCATCAAAAGACTCTGAGATATTTGCACCAGGCAATTTCACGTACTTCAAGCAGCTAACATGACAACATATTTTCCATTCTTTTTTCTTTTTTTTTCTTCTTACTTGCATTCATCAATATGAAATGTTGATGCAAAATGAATGTACGGATCTGTTCAAACTTGTAGTTAGCTCCTTCGCTCAAAGGAGATTTTAGGTGTTTTAGTCTTTGAGCTGTTAACACAAATGTATAGACTTATTGTGAAAGTAATGCAGTCAGAAGGCTAATTAATCTTTTGGGACTTCGCATCGTGATCACTTCCTAGCAAATCGCACTGTTCCTCGAAAGACATATTTAAGCTATTATGACAAGTTTCCAACAAGGGGAGCCCCCTTGATATTTTTCACCTCAAGAATTTCTTAGGCAGAATTCGCATAATTAATACTGTGAGGATTGAGCTGTCAAAAGAGATTATCCAAATGCTCTTGGATGGGTAGTCGAATTGGGGGATAAATCTTTTTTTCTCCTTTATATAGAATCTAATCAATCT
>NW_006239256.1:36330-58518 GCF_000226075.1 Solanum tuberosum | reverse complement strand
TGCTTCTTCCAGATTTCCAGTAAAACAACAAATCTTTCACAATTCTTGGAATTGCCCATGACATTACAAACCAGCTGAACATGTCCCACCACAGTCTCGTGGCCTAGCTACAATGTAGCGAAAGATGATTTACATCTTCGCCAGCCTCCTTTCATAAGTAATACCAGCTGATGCAAATAACTTTTGTTTTCCTAAGGTTCTTCGACGTCAAGATCACCCCTCTAGCAGCTAACAAAGTGAAAAGGCACACCTTCCTCGGAACCTTGGGAATCCGAATAGACTTAACAGGAAAACCCTCCTCAACTCTCAATAAAAGCTTCTAATAGAAGGCTTGACAGAAAAAAAACCTTCGTTTCCCAATCATCTCGTCGAATCGGGCCTGTCAGCTGCCTCGCAATGCTGATGCAGTAACAGTAACATCCTTTCAAACTCATTCACCTCCCAATCCTGGTGAGCTCTCCTGAACCTCAAATCCTAAAACACTACTTCCCCATGTGTCCCTGGGGACATCTGTTGGACTACTGCTCCCAGCTAAAAACTTTCCCGACAGTCACTCAAGCACTTTCACATAACAAAAAAGCAAAGTGTATCGTATCTCATTCCATCCGAATAGGTTTCAAAGCAATCAGTACAGCGCAACAGAGGAGCCCATTCAGTATCGTCTTTGTTTGTGAATATTAATGTGTCCTATCTTCATGCTATATTATTCCCATTGATTGTGATCAAACTTTGTTTCGAGTGTCTTTATAGAGAAGAGAGAAATCTTCCCTTAAGATAGTCAAGGATAAACCGCTCTACAGAACAGGGGACAGGAAGGGAAGTAAAAAACCCCGATAAGATTAAGCAATCAGCCGCTGTCACTGACCGGGACACAGATCAAATGGTGGAGTACTATTCTACCACAACGAGACAGGAATCATCGAATCGAAGGTCGAATAGAAAGCATTCCCCCCAGTTGAGAGGCTCCATTTGACAAGACATCCCATAAAAGCTCGGAAACTCATCTTTAAGCCACATGTCTCCCACTTTTCTTACCCGAGTCTGGGCTCTATTATATGTGTCCTCCATTGTGTTAATGTAATCCCCCAAGACACCTTTAGCCTCCCGACATCTACATAGGACTTCCCTTGGGACCATATGTAAGTCCCTCTTCCATTCCTAAACTTCTCCTCCCTCTAGTAATCTCACAAGATGAATGGCTTCTGAGTAAGTTGGTAATATGTGAAGGGATTAAATTGAACACACATCTGTTTGTAACAGAGAAAGACTTCCCCGAAAAGTTAGCGTAAGATAGCTTGCAATATACTAGGCACTCTTTCTTTTTCAATCTTTTTCCCTATTTTTCTAACAAAAAATACAATCACTTTTTGTTCTTAAATTACATTCTAAAAATACATGGCATTTCTCTCATGACTTTTCAAAAGCAAAAGTTGGTCAAGAAGAAAATAAGTTAGATTTCTCAAAAAATATTATATCATTTGTCATGCATGTATGGTATGTTCCACATAAAGTCAGAAATGGCCTACAAATCCTGCCTTAAAACGTCAAGATGAGATGATAAAAAGGGCAAGATAAGGTAACTGCCTTATAAGAGAAGCTAATATAATCTAGAACTGTTGGCCCCATGTAACAGATTGAAATATTTGAATGGATCCTCTTTTTCCTTTGCCTGATTTATTAAGCAACAAATCAACGTTCATGGGTGACTCATTCATGACCCACAACCACTACTTTACTTTAATGTCATATATAAATCCGTGTCATTATCATGTCAACCTTTGTCATACAAGACTAATAATTTTACTATGCACCAAAAGCCTTCTCTTACTTTTACTCAACTTGTAAAAGCAGCTTACATCATAAAGAAAATTTTCCAACTCAAAAGTTGACAACACCACATGTGCACACAAATCTTGATAATAAACTAAGACAGCATGAGATAGTTTACTGTAATTAAAAAGACAGATAAAAGAAGACATTTTAAATTGAGAAATATTCTACTTTGATGACCCTAGCTGACTCATGCAACAGTTAGTAGTTAAAAGATTCATCAACTTTGCCCAAACTGCTGTGTATATATATAGTGCTGCAAGGAATGTTATCAAACCATTAACCAAAACATAATAATATCTCAGTTACCTTCACAATATATCAATTCTCTTCAAAATCAGAAGTCACAATGAAGAACTTACTCGGTAGAAATGAGGTGGGTGTTCCCATGAGTTCAGCAGTATGCTCATTTGAACGGCAGCAAAAAAGACTACTGTCTCTCTCTGCCTACCAAGACCATCTTTCATCTGCAACTTCAAAACACTTGCCTAAAATAAAGCAAAGTGAGTATTTTCCCTGGAAGAATAATTGACTTGTTCTTTTATTAGTTATAAAGAGTATTAATGACCCTCTAAGAAGAGATCATTAAAATTAAATATTCTTGAATATGCAGGAAAATCTGTAATTAGTAAGATGAACAAACTTGGAGAAAGGATGGACTGTCTTGCACAAGGCATCCGCGAGCATGGTGAGCACTTGTATTTATTTAAGTTAAAAACTAGTATTTCGAAGTTGAAATTGTGTGTGGACATGAGTTTACTTAGAAAAGACAAAGTTGAAGTATTGTGATTGAAAACCATCATCTCACTAGAAAAATTCCTAAAATAAGTTTTAAATAATTTTATGACTATTTCAAACACTGATATTCAATATTTATAAATATGGCGCCAAACATCAACTTGCAAATAATGACAACAGTTTTTGCAAGTCAAATAATGGCAATACATAAGTGTAAGTCTCATGACAACAGATAAAGGGAGTCAAGATGTACAAAATTTTGTGCAATAAGCACTATTTACATGCATGACAGAAAGTACTGCTGTGAAGTCCTCAATATTTCAACTTTAAATGTGCAGTGAGCCTTAGCCCGAAGCTAACGGTAACTGTGAAGGGAAAATTGAGCCTTGGAGCCAAAATACAGAAAGTACTGATTGTAAAGTCCTTAATTTTCAACTTTAATGATGCAGTGAGCCTTAGTCCGAAGCTAACAAGAGTTATTGAATGTTTCTCAATGCTATTTATCAACGACAGCTGGTCCAATAGCAGGCCTTCTTTTCATCTCTACCGATAAGATTTCTTTCTGCAGTGAGAGATCAATAAAGTTCTTATCTCCAACTGGAAAGTTGCTTAGAATCTACTATAAGGTACCACGTTTCTCCGTTTTTCTTCCAACTCTTAATTTGTATCCACGTGAAGCATAATCTAATAAGCCGGTTCACAATTGCAGGTATCGATCCCAGTAAGTAAGACAATGAAAGCAAAAGAGAGTGAAAATAGGGAAAAACCATCACAGAAGTATATACAAGTAATTACAGAGGATGATTTTGAGTTCTGGTTTATGGGATTCCTTAATCATCAAAAGACACTGAGATATCTGCACCACGCAATTTCAAGTACTTCAAGCAGCTAAGAAGACAACATATTTTCCATTCTTTTTTCTTTTCTTTTCTTTTCTACGCGCATTCATCAATGCAAAATGTTGATGCAAAACGAATGTACAGATCTGTTCAAACTTGTAGGTAGCTCCTTTGCTCAAAGGAGATTTTAGGAGTTTTAGGCTTTGAGCTGTTAACCCAAATGTAGACTTATTGTGAAAGTAATGCAGTCAGAAGGATAATTCATCTTTTGGGACTTCGTATCGTGATCACTTCCTAGCAAATCGCACTGTTCCTCGAAAGACATATTTAAGCTATTATGACAAGTTTCCAACAAGGGGAGCCCCCTTGATATTTTTCACCTGAAGAATTTCTTAGGCAGAATTTGCATAATTAATACTGTGAGGATTGAGCTGTCAAAAGAGATTATCCAAATGCTCTTGGATGGGTAGTCGAATTGGGGGATAAATCTTTTTTCTCCTTTATATAGAATCTAATCAATCTCTTTGAGATCATGAGAACCTTGTGATTTGATATAATTTATTTATTTTTTTATCAGGTAAATATTTTCATTATTAACAAGGCCAAAAAAGGCCATATACAAGAGGTATACCTACCAGTGAAGGACCTACACAAAGATATGGTTCTATACAAAAGACACCCAATCCTTTATACAACCCGTAACTACATGGGTGCAAAAAAAAAACAAATAAGGAATCGGAGACTACTCCTCAACAGCCAAAAACTCGATTAATGCCGTAGGAACAACATTCTATGCCCTGCACTTTCTCCTGCTTCTTCCAGATTTTCAGTAAAACAACAAATCTTTCACAATTCTTGGAATTGCCCATGACATTACAAACCAGCTGAACATGTCCCACCAGTCTCGTGGCCTAGCTACAATGAAGCAGAAGATGATTTACGTCTTCGCCCACTTCCTTGCATAAGTAATACTAGCTGTGCAAATAACTTTTGTTTTCCTAAGGTTCTTCGACGTCAAGATCACCCCTCTAGCAGCTAACAAAGTGAAAAAGCACACCTTCCTTGGAACCTTGGGAATCAGAATAGACGTAACAGGAAAACCCTCCTCAACTCTCAAGAAAAGCTTCTAATAGAAGGCTTGACAGAAAAAACACCATCGTTTCCCAACTTTCATCTCGTCAAATCGGGCCTGTCAACTGCCTCGCAATGCTGATGCAGTAACAGTAACATCCTTTCAAACTCATTCACCTCCCAATCCTGAAAGCTCTCCTGAACCTCAAATCCTAAAACGCTACTTCCCCTTGTGTCCCCGGGGACATCTGTTGGACTACCGCTCCCCGCTAAAAACTTTCCCGACAGTCACTCAAGCACTTTCACACAACAAGAAAGCAAAGTGTATCGTCCCTTAAAAGAGATATTGCAGTACACGAACACTCTAGGAATAAACATAGAGTAAAACATTATTATGGTTGTTATGATCCGCTTCAATATCCTATAAGTCTACCTAAAGGAGAAGGAGGTTGGCATCAAGGAATACAGTAGTGTCGCAATCAAATCAAGAATAATCAAACAACTCCAATTACAACTCCCCAGACAGGGAGATCAACATACAAAACTGCCGTAGACATTTTGGCCAATGAAGCACAAGGTACGCACAGTTAACTATAGTCAAGAAAAATGTAACTACATTCTCCTACATATTACAACTACAAACATACAATATCCAGTTACTACTAACCTTCTAGGGATAACTTGTACAAGGAGAAAACCAACAACAAGTAGCAGTGATGTAGGTTTTCCTTAGTCCCAAATCAATCCGAAACAGACGGGCCAAGGAACTTATAAAGTTGGGTAACATGACTGACATAATTAGTATTAACCAAACACTAAACTATTTTACGTTATTGAATATGCTACTACTAACGACCTCTAACCTATCCTAATCCTTAAATATTACGACATTCCTCTCTTATCATACATTATAGTCAGGAATAGCAAATTACAGACTCATGCACCTCTTCAAGTACAGTAGTACAAACTCTTGCTTGATGAAAATATTTATACCAAAAAAAACATATGAGCTATTTGTCGTGAATAACTTCTTCCACATATTTCAACCTATTACAGATCTCTAAGTAAATACTATGCAAAATAATAACGAGTACTTCTAAATTATTGTAGGTGTACGACGCGAAACAAAAGGCTGTGTTTCCTGCAGAGAGTATTACTGTTATAAACTTTAAGTCCGAACGGGTGACAAATCCATATTATTACTATGTGGGAGATTGTTGCAGCAGTTTATTGTGGACATCTACAATAAAATAGAAACAACTAGACTTGAATATTTAAAACACGACACCTCCGGCTGATGCCCTGCGATCAACCCCAAAGCTAATTGTGCCAGATATAGTACCAAGACATTTCCATGTGTGTATCAAACTAAAGACGAGGCATGCAACGCACATGCGGTAAATCTAATATATATATATATTATCAGGATATTTTACTTTCGGTGCAAATAGAAAGTTAGGTGTAAAAATTAATTTTACAAGCTGTCCACTATTAATAATTTATTATACAATTCATGCACTGCAGCCTATGTCCATAATTCATATTCATAATTACAAAAGAAAGAAGCACATTTTTAAAATGTATTACTTCTTTTTGATGTATTACTTTGTTTTATTTTACTTATTTTTTATATTATAAATAATTTTTTGTTATTTACTTTTCTATTTTAATAAATTAAAATAGTTTTATTACTTTTCCTTATACTACCCTTAATAATTTTAAAAAGGGTGTCAAGTCAACATGAATCAAATAATATGAAATGATGAAGAGAACACTAATCACTTACTTCTCAGCATTTCCACCAAACCACAGTCTCCTTTAAATGTAGTGTGTCAATATTGATCAGTCTAATAATTAATAGGGTAGAAAGGTATTTTAAAAAAATTCGTATTCAGTATTTGTAATTTATATTAAGATAAATAAATAAATAAATAATATGGTTTTACACAAAAAAAATTTAATGTTTTACCATAATCCGTAGTGCATTATGTGTAAATACTCATTTTGTTCTTCTTTATTATTTTGGTGGTGGTGTGTGAGAATTAGTAAAATTTTGTTAGCCCAATTAGGGATGGCAAATGGAGTGCACTATGATAAAAATAATTTCAAACGGTAATTAATAATACACATTAATAAAGCATGTTGATTTTTTTAAGACTAATAACTAAATAATCTTGTTTTACACATTTTTTTAAAATATTTAACCACTGCACTATGTGCAAATACTCGGTTTATTTTTGGTGGTGGTGTGTGTATGTGAGAATTAGTAAAATTTTGTTAGTCGAATTAGGGATTGCAAACGAGGCGCACTAAGATAAAAATAATATTTAGCAGTAATTAATAATACACATTAATAAAGCTTGTTAAAATATTTATGGGTATTTGTTTATTGTCATTAGATCTAATGTCGCTATAGGCTTTACAAAGAATGTTAATTGTCTCTTAAAAAACATATTTAGTAGCAATTAAACTATTTCTATTAATTAATTATCGCTAATGATCATTTTTTATTTCGTGCGGAGCAAGCTGTAAAGATTGAGTATAAGTTGAAGGACGACATTTTATTCATGTCAGACAGAAAGTTGTTAAAGAATTATAGTGGAAAGACTCCTAAACGATTGAAGTAATGAAACCTATAACTGCTGAAAATATTAATTCATTGTCCTAAATAAACAGGGATAGGGACTGCTGAAACTTAATATGACTAAATAACTAATACGCCCCCTCAAGTTAGGCAATGGGTCACTTTGCCTAACTTGAATAGATTATTCTCAAATGCAGGTTTAGGCAGTGACTTGGTGAGAGTGTCAGCTATTTGATCGGCACCATGAACATGAACAACACAAACCCGTATGATATCGACATGGTGGAGAACAAAGTGAAAGTTCACGGCAGTATGCTTCAGACGACTATGGAGGACAAGATTCTTGCTCAGGAATGTGGCTCCAAGATTGTCACAATATATTGTGGGTAACTGATGTACTAGAAATCGCAACTCAATATTGAGATTCAACCTTTTAAGGAGATTCTACCTTTTTCAAAAAAAAAAAAAACTAACCCTCTAAATAAATTGTGGGTATAATAGGTAAACAATATTGTCTTTTAACTTGATTTGTCAAAAATGACAAGTAAAAAGGGACAAGTGAAAAGTCAAAATTGGACAAGTAAAAAGGGACAGAGGGAGGAACAAGTAGTATATTTAGTATATATTAGAAGTAATTGTATAATATAATGTAAGTATCCTATTAAGTTGTATATTTAGTATGTATTATAGGTATATATATATATATATATATATATATATATATAGATAATATATTGTGTGTGATTTTAGTTATATTATAAGTATATATATAAATAATAAAATGTAATCAATCTATTGTCATAAAGAGTTATAATTATTACAAAATTAGATAGATAATAACACACTATATTGATAATTAACTCAAACTTTTGAATTAATAAATGGTGATTAAAAAAAATTGTATGATCCGAATCGTTAGCCCGGAGGGTCAAAATCTGTACCCGACCCATTAGGCCCGGTAGAATTGCCTAACAGGTCACATATTGGTTTTTTTTCTGTTGGAATTACTATTGAGACCAATACCTACCCGGCCCATTAGTGGGGAACCCAATCTGATATATCAGAAAGGTATATGCTAGCTTGGCCCGGCCCATTTAACAGGCTTAAGAAAATGAGCAACTTTCACATATAGCAAACACAAAAATCATATTTGTATGCTATAGCTATAGTTTGCATAACTGCGCTCCATAGCAAGCATAAATATGTATATTTCGCTATACATATACAAAAGAAAGCAGATGTATAATTTCGTTATACATAAAGAAAGCAGTTGTATAATCTGTTTTGGTATACATATACAAAAGATCAATTGTATAATTTGTGTTTGTATAAAGCGAGAAAGAGAGAAAGACAAAAGAAAATTGGGCAGGGGAAGATCGTATTTGTATAATCATAAGTGTATAGGACGAAAATATATGCATTTGTATTTGTATATACAATTTCCTCTCGCTTTATACAAACACAAACACAATGTATACATTTGTGTTTGTATAAAGTGAGAGAGGCGAGTGAGCGAGCGAGATCTGGGAGAGTGGCGAGCGAGATCTGGGGGAGGGGAACGAAAATATATGTATATATACAATTTTCTCTCGCTTTATACAAACACAAACGCATTTTATACATTTGCATTTGTATAAAAAGCGAGAGAGGCGAGGGAGAGAACGAGAGTGGTGAGCGAGATTCACCAGGAGAGAGGCGAAATAGCAACAGTTTGCTATGGGGTACAATTAAATCAAACTATATTTATAGCATTTAATTTGAATTAATAGTTTGCTATTATATACAATTTTCCCTAAGAAGAGCAAATTATGATTGGGCTTGAAAATTTGTTCAACTACAAATATAGGAATCAAAGGATTTAAGTCGAAAATCATATAATTAATTAAATAACTCATTTTGTAATTCATGAGCTATAATTCCTTGAAATTAAAATAAACTAAGAGAAACACAATTAATAAACCTCAAATTTGATAGATGCTTGAAATAAACTAATTAGCATTCCATTATAAATTACATGCATGGAATTGAAACAATCACTACTTATTTAACGGAACTTGTAAAAGCTAGATTAGTCTGTATAGTTGTGAGTATGATGAGTATGATGCCTGCCACAGTTGAAGCTCTTGCCCAAGACTTATTAAAATAATTGTGCTTCACATTTGCCCTCATTCTGTTCCATGGTTTTTCACAATGTTCAACTGCCTTTTTGAATTCTTCTTTGTAATAGAAGACGGAATACTTAGTGATCCCTTTTATGATTTTATTGAATAGGCTAGCCATTTCTTTGTCATCTGTTGTCCAGTTCACTATGATTCCTT
Organism: Solanum tuberosum; assembly: GCF_000226075.1. NCBI lineage: Eukaryota > Viridiplantae > Streptophyta > Magnoliopsida > Solanales > Solanaceae > Solanum > Solanum tuberosum. The sequence continues at coordinate 49,138 of NW_006239256.1, read as the reverse complement.
TTTGGCGAAGAAAAAATATTACATCTTTGTCTGAGCCGATAAGACGATCCATGAAAGTTGCATAATCACTGAAATATGTATCTTGTACATCAGATGATTGTTGCTCATAAGCAATGAGATTTTGCAGGAGGGTTTCCGTTGCACCTTCAACTCGTAAACAAGGAATTGTCATGGATCCATTCTTGAACTTTATATCCATTAAACTTGCCATATCTCTGGACTTTGAAAAGCTAACTCCAGCTTCTGAAAGTTCTATTGCATTTGGCATGACCATAGAATACATTATGTCATCGTTTGACTCTTTTTTGGGATTCCTATGACATGAAAATATGTGTACTAGATGAAGTAAATGTTTGATATTTTCAACATTATTACATTCTGTCTCTCTATAGGGTTCATGTACCTGCATGTTAGCAAAACGCATGAACAACTTATTCACCAATATTAGCAATGACGATTCATCAACTTGCTTTGTCATGTGATGAAGGTGGTCTAGGATAAAGAAAGGAAGTTGGTTATCTAGTAACATCAAATCTCGAAATATGTAGCTTGCACGATTAGGATTCATGATAATCCTATCTTCTCCTTCTGGACACAGTTTGCTACGCTCTCGAATAAACTCAACCACAAAACAACCATCAATCAACAACATTTGGCAAAATTCACTATTGTCTTGTATATCGTCGTAACAATTTAGTGCTTTCTCCTTCAGTGTCATCAATTTACTGATGCATATTTTTACATCAAGCCCCTCTCTTCGTTGAAGAAACCGTTTTAGGTATGACACTTTGTACTTTTCCATTGGATCAAGTTGAGGATTGTTCTTATGGTAAGGACCAATAGAGACCATCTTTGGTGTATAAGCATCTGAATTTAATTCATGTAACATCTTGTTTACTTTGAATATGGTACGCGATTCAATAGGTGAAATGCTTAAATTCTTAAACATTTCATCAATCCTTTCTTCTATTTCCTCTATGTCGATTAAATGATATTGTTTCATCATTTCTATCTGTAACGGAAAAGAGTTGAAGAAATTTTAAAATGTTTATTAGAAGCATTATGCAATAAGCAAGCAATTACATATTATTTTAATACGATCAATTTTACAATATAAATAAGATACATCTCTCGTTAGAACAAGTAATGTATATATACGTTTACTTTTTTTTGTTAATAGACTGAATTAAAAAAAATCTAAATTTGATTTTTTAATTTAACAAAATGTGACTTTAAAACTTACCTCACCATTACGCTTTGAGACCCACTCGAAAAAAAAAAATTCAAAAGGTGTAAAACTATGATTAGTGAATATGTTAGGACCACTAGGTAGACCTAAAATTATAATAAAGGAAATAGTCTCAAAAATTCTATATTAAAATTTTAAAAGAAAAGTGGGCTAATGAAATCAATAAATTAATTTATGTAGTTGTGAGAGAGAGACCTCATTTTTTTTTCAATTGAAGAAACAGTGGAATTTGATTATCTGTTGAGGTAATCTCAGTAGAGTGTGTCATCCCCCTTTCTTCTGAGGGGTCGTTTGGTACGAAGATGAATAATGCAGTGATTACTAATGCTGGAATTAGTAATGCATGGATTAATAGTGGAAGGATTATTAATTGTATTTGATTCAATCAATGAAGAAAAGCAACTAATAGTATTTTCACACATGTTAGTGTTTTAGTGAGAATCTATTTTTCCAGTGAGCCAATTTGTTAAAAATTGAGTGGGAAAATCTTACTTTGATAGAGATGTTGTAGGACTCTCTGAAGCATGTAAGTTGTTATAAACAAAAAAAAAAAAACAGAAGGTGATTTAAATTTGAAACAACAGAAACAAAAACAATTGTGTTTTTTCGTATTTTCATTCACCTTTCCCTTTACACTATAAAATATTATGTAAATCATGGCATTCAAATTGAGACAAAGAATAAAGAGTAATAGTTTATCATAGAACAGGAATATTTAGAAAAAGAAATACCTCTTTGCTTTGGCTGTTTCTTTTTTATCTATTTGTTTCTCTTTTTGGTTTGTTGTTTCTATAAGACAGGTCATGTAATGACCCTCATGGTCATTTCTGTGTCTTGCCTTTTGTGTGTCGTTTAGAGCGTTCCTATAGCGACCCCAAGTCATTTATGACTTGCTGGGACTGACAGTTCGGTCACCTGGTCGTTCGTTTGGTCTTGGTGCGAGTTTTTGTGTTTTGGAGCTTATGAACCTTGAATAATCATTTTCGATTAAAAGTTCAAGGAGATGACATCAGAATCCAATTCTGACGATTCCATCAGCTCCGGAAGGGTCATTTTAGGCTAGTAGCATGGTCGACATGACTCCCGAGGTTTTCAGTGTGAGTCGGTGCGATTAGGCGTTTTAGCCTTTGAAGTTTGACTTTGGTCAACATTCTGAGTAAACGCGCTCGGATGAGAATTCCGTCAGCGTGGTTAGCTCCAAAATGTCGAGTTTGGTCTAGATTGGCCCTTCTTTTGTGTCTGGAGGTTTTCGATATCTATCCGAGCCCTTTTGTGTGTTTTGACTTAAAATGGTTTTTGGAAGTGGGACCCACTTTTTATCGAAATGACCTCTGATGGAAATTTCGACTGCGCCGTTCAGTCTGGAATATCAAATTTGGTATGGTTGCATATCTCGTTTGCGTGCACGGGGTCCCGAACGAGTACGGAGCACCCCGTCGGAGTTTCTAGTTTTTGGGAAATTGCAGATTTTCTGCAAAACAGCAACATTATTATTTCCAAATTTAGTATATAAAATATATTTTATACATAAATTTATTCAATTCAACACTTTATTTTGTGGCCTTTCAATATAAAAATGCTCTTGGCCGACAGTAATTTTTTTTGAAAAATCCGCTGACTCAAGTGAATGACGATATATTCTACGATATTTTACTTTTAAGTACGAAAAAAGAAAGTTTGGTGTAAAATTAATATTACCAAAGTAGGGTAGTTGAGCAGGTGTATTAATATCACAACAAAGTAAAAATAAATTATTTAATTAAGCTCCAAGACTATTTTATTTTTAAGTCTCCTTCTGGGTAAATTAATTGTACAGTACATGAGTATGAAAAGGACGATAAAAAGCATTTTAGTCATTTTATCAAAATCAATGCACTACATGGTCAATATTTAACACTTATGTAACTTGCCTTCTCTTTTACAAATTCAATAATTTTCTCATTAAATTAAGTTTCACATGATTTGTTGGTAAACACTATTTACAAGTTGTTTAACTATCGTTACTCCTACCGACTTATATAAGTTGTCATGACTATCAAGAATAAGTACTCAAACTTGTTATTTTATCAAAATCAAGATTAAATTAATTATTTTTATCCCATTTAACCCTTTAATATTTTATATTCTTAAAATAAGATTAACTTAGTTGTCCTTGTGAAAATGACCATATATAGTTAATAAAATTATTATTATTTTCCTATCGTATGGTAACAATGTCCTTTATATCACCCCAAAATGAACTACGTTACGAAAAATAAGGAGATATATACGGATGCAATGCATAGTTATAAATGCAACGACTAATATGGGACGGAAATAACATTATAATTAACTCTAAGACGACTTAGAATTAAGTGGTCAACCGAATATTAAAGCTTCCCTTTTCACTTTATATCAATATCTAGTTTTATTGTCCATTTTTGATAGATAATTAGATAGTTACTATCTTCGTCTCAATCTCATATTAGATGGGCACTTTCTATATTTTACATAATAATTAAGAAATCATTAATAGATTGAGTAACTTTACTATTTCGCCCTTTGTTCATATTAATTAGCCTATTGAAAAAATAAATTATGAATCTTCAAAATTTCTTTAAATATCCATATGAAAGGAGAAGTAGCCTAAGAAATTTTACAATCTCTTGAAATTCATCCACATAGAAAATCATAGGGTACACCAAATTAAATTATATATTTAATTGTCAAAATTAAAGAAAAGTGAACTAATGAAATCAAAAACAAATTTATATAGTTGAGAGAGACCTCATCTTTTTCAGTTGAGAATGTAGTGAAAGTTGGTCATTAGTTGGGGTAATCTCACTGGTTGAGTGTTCCATTCCTCTTTCTTCAAATGTAATTCCTAAAAAAAAAAACTTTGTTTCCTTTTAATTTCAATTCATATTATTATTAATCCAAAGAAATATATTCATTGCAGAATTTGATTTGAAAAGAAAAGACAAGCCAATAAAAGGGAAATTATGCAACATCAACTCTCATTATAAGTGTCTACATGTCCAAATCCAAAATGGAAGAGCATAGATTTCAGATGAGGCCAAGCTAAAGAACATAATTATGTATTATGCCTTAGAAAACACTTATAATATTCTCCTTTTTTATTTGATTGTTTTACTCTTTTTTTTTAGTTCATTTTAAGAAGAACGTTTCTTTCATTTTTTGGTGATTCTTTAGTTCTAATTTTTCACATGATATGTTTACAATCAAAAAGTTAACGGGCACTATGATATATTTTACGCATTTTTAATTTAAGACTATAAGATTCAAAAGGCTCTTTACTTTCTTAACCTCTACATCAAGTCAAAAATCACACAAAACTTTGAAACATACACTACTAAACATTAAGTATTTTTCCATTGAAATTTTCTATTGAAAAACGTTCGGTGACTATTTTCACAAATATTTTAATTCTATCAATGAAAAAAATAACTAATAGTATTTTCACACATGTTAGTGTTTTAGTGAGAATCTATTTTTCCAGTGAGCTAGTTCGTTAAAAACAGAGTGGGAAAATCTTACTTTGGTAGAGATGTTGTGAGACTCTCTGAAGCATGTAAGTTGTTATAAACAAAAAAAAATAAAGGAAAAAAAAAACAAAAGGTGATTTAAATTTGAAACAACAGAAACAAAAACAATTGTGTTTTTTCATATTTTTATTCACTTTTCCCTTTACACTATAAAATATTATGTAAATCATGGCATTCAAATTGAGGTGTAGCAAAGAATAAAGAGTAATAGTTTAGCATGGAACAAGAATATTTAGAAAAAGAAACACCTCTTTGCTTTGGCTGTTTCTTTTTTATTTATTTGTTTCTTTTTTTGGTTTGTTGTTTCTATACGACAGGTCACCTGTAAATTTATAAGAGAAAATGTGATCAAATATTCATATATAATATAATGTAATATAATTTAGTGTGTGGTCTTGTTTTGGTCTTTCAACACACAATATTGTTGGCCACTCATGGAAAGATAAGGAGAAGTCTGCTGACTCAACAAGTCAATTATTTTGATAGCAAATATATGTGCATATACTTATTTTTGTGTGGATATATTGCTAAAATTAAAGATCCTAGCTAATTATATTTTCTTATAATCTATCGTTAAATGGGTTAACATGAAATTTTTGTTGTTTATCTATAAATTTTGCTTTTCGCTGACTCATTGTTTTCTAGACTGTATTTCATCATTATTATTATTATTATTATTATTATTATTATTATTATTATTATTATTATTATTATTATTATTATATAAGGGATATAATATATTCCGTTATTGAGATGGTGTATATGTTAATAGTTAATACACTTAAGAGAACGTGAATATAATGTATTTCACTACTTCCTCTGTCCCATTTTATGTGAGGTAGTTTGACTCAACACGGAGTTTAAAAAAGAAAGGAAGACTTTTAAAACCTGTGGTCCAAAATGAATGATAGAAATTTGTGTAGTTGTAAATCATTTCATTAGGGGTAAAATAGACATTTTATAGTTAAATTGTTACTTAATATAGAAATGTGTCATTCTTTTTTGGACTGACTAAAAAGAAAAGTAAATCACATAAATTGAAACAGAGAAAATATTATTATTCTCAAATACATTTATTATACGCGCGAATACAATATATTCTACTATTATATGGAAAGTTTTCTCTTACTTTAATTTTACTCGAACTTATAAAAAGTAGTTTACATAAGACTCTTTATAACTTATGAGTGTGATATCATTTATTCATTCTATGCTAAGTGCTTTTCCAATGGCGAAATTGAATTGATCAATCTTTGAATTACAACAATAATAACATACTCAGTATGATTTTATTTATAGAATTTGAGAAAACTGAGTGTACGCAGATCTTATCCTACTTTGTATGAGGTAGGGTGATTGTTTCCAATAAATATTACGATATATTTTCATAGATTAGAGAGAAGAAACCATTTTGTGCAGTTGATTTTCCTCTTTAAGAATCTAATCCAAGAGTTGACAATATGCCCTGTTTCACTATACTTGCTTTTAGGGGTGGGCATTCAATATTCGATTTGAAATTTTTGAATTTTGGGTTTGATAATTCGATAATTGATAGTTAAAAATAGATACCAAATATCAATTTTTTCAACATATGAAAATTAGCAACAAAGGTGTTGGAGGCAGAGGCAAATATAGTTAATATTCTACGGGGTAGACTAAAGTACTTAATAATTTTTTACAAGAAAAATAGATATATATGTAAAAATCACTAGAATTCTAAAGATAAGTTACCATGAGTAACTTTTTAGTTATAAAATGTGTTTCAGAGTAATGAATTATAAAACGTTATTGAAAGTAACATTTGATATTTGTTTATTTTGAATAAAATATAGCATAAAACATTACTGAAAAACACGTTTATTCTAGTTTTGTAATACTTCAAAAATATATATTAATTTGATGATTTGATTTAAATAATAACTTACTTTGATAAAAAAAAATCGTTTTTTAAATCCAATTAATTACAAATTTTGATTTGAAAAGAAAAGACAAGCAAAAAGGGAAATTAATTTTAATTTTCTGGTAGCTTTATGAAAAAGAACCATCTATACATGTCTTGTCATAAACTGTAGAAAAAGAAACTAATATATATAAGGCAAAAGGCATAAATTGCCCCCTAAACGTATACCCAAAAGTCATTTATACACTTTAACTAATGGGGTGACCTATTACACACCTTAAGTACATAAAAGTATATTTATTTCCCCCTTCCGTCACCCAACCCAAGACATTATGCCTAGAGTGAAAGCCACTCGCCTCCTAGTTAAGTCACGTAATAAAAGACCCCCAATCCAATTCATTTGACCCAAACCAGTTTCTTTTGACCCAAACCCGTTTCTTTTCACCCAAACCTGATTCTTTTCACCCAAATCCATTTTATTTTACCCTAGTCCATTTATTTCACCCACCCGTTTCCTTTCTCTAAGAACACCAAAACCTAATCGAAAAAATTCATCTGTAAATCCTAATTTTAGCTAAAATTTTCTTCAATTTATTGGTGTTTTTGAAGCATCCTTGTAGTTATATTTGAAGAACATTGTCAATCGAGGCGTTCATCGTTTGGTGGAAGCAAATCGGTGGTTACTAGGGTTTGGTGGGTACAATCGAGGCGTTCATCATTCATAATTTGTTGTCGTCTCCATATTTGAAAGGTCAGTCAAACATTTCTAGGGTTACTTCATAGTTCATACTTTTTTAGTCTTAGGGTTATTTCGTCTTTATTTTATTTTTTCAAGTTTACTGTATGTCGTCTTTCATTCACATGATTCTCCGTTGTTGTTATATGAATTTTGTTGTTGTATATGTTTTGTCGTTGTTGTTGAGGGTTAACTGATAACATTATTTTCAAGTTAAAATGTCTTTTGAATTGATTACTTTGAGATTTTACCACAGTGGTGTTATTAAGATTGGAAAAAAGGAATACAAGGGGAAAACCATATCATGGTGGAGGAGTTTATGAGTTTTTAGATGTTGATATAGATAGGTTATCTTATTTTGAATTGAGGGATTGTCTGAAAGAGTTGGGGTATGAACCTGGACAATGTGTGTTGTATGTAATGTTGACACCCAATTTTGACCGACCTTTAACCCTTTTTAGGAATGCTATTCGATTAAATATGTATTTTTTAAAATATTTCGAGTTCAAGATTTTAGTTGATTTTTGTCTAAAAATAATATATTTTAGTAAGCTGGATTTTTAAAAATCTATTGTAATTATTATTAAATGATTTTATTATTATATTTATGGATAGTTAAACTCGTAATAATTACTTATTTAAATGTTTTAAGAAACTTAGATGTGTATAATGTATATGAAAATATTTTAAAATATAAAATTTATTAATTGGATATCAATTCCTAAATTTTCCCCCAAATCATTTAAATTTTAGCCCATTTTATTCTAATTCATTCCAATTCTAGCCTATTCAATTTCAATTTTTATCCTTTCATTTCAATTCTAGCCAGCTTTATTACAGATTTGGCCATTCCAATTTTCAATCTAATTTTCAGAATTTTTGATTCCATTTAATCTCATCCGTCCATCTTTTAAGTTAAATCCTAGCCGCTCATTTAAACTAATCCTACGGTTGAGATTGAATCCTCTTATTTCCTATTTTTAAAACTAAAGACTCCAAACCTAAATCTATTCACTCTTTTTCTCTCATCTCTAAAAAAGAACAGCCGCTGCCTCCATCTCTCTGCCTCCACTTCGCCGGCGAGGATGGCCACCACGCAGTCCGGTGGCAGCCTCCTCTCTCTCGTCTCCCTCTTCTCTTTCTCTCTCCTCCTCTTCTTCCTTCTCCCTTCCTATTTTTCCTTTTTTATTTCTCTTTGCAGGACCACCAGCTGCTCCGACCAGCGACCAGCAGCAGCCTCACGCAGCTCCAGCCGGCGAGGACAGCCACCAGCAGCTCCAGCCAGTGACAGCAACACCAGCGAACTCCGGTGACAGCAGCAGCTCCAGCCGGACAGAAACAGCAGCAGGCTCCACCGGCGTCCAGCAGCACCTCCGACCGGCGAGAGCTCCTCAGCGAGCAGCCGTGAAAGCCACCAGCAACAGCAGCAACCAGACGACGCCACCAGCACCTCCGCCCCTCTCTTCTCCGGCGAAGCTCAAAGGCTGTGGAAGACGGATCTTCACAGATCCGTCTGGGTTTGTTCTCCTAAATTCGATTATATGATTTCTCTATTTGATTATGAATATATGATTTTGCATGTTTGTGTTATTATAAAAATGATTAACGGCTGTGAATTTTTGTCCTAAGCATTGCAAATTTTTGATTGATTAGATTTTGCTTCATTAGTATGATGACGTTGTATAGTCGATTGTTGGCCTGCTAAATTGTCGAAACTGTTAATCTTCATTTCATTTCTAAGTGATATCTTCATTTCTGCCCCTATGCTTGACAGATTTTGATTGGAATTTGCATACTGTAAATTTTAAATTTTATAAATGGAAGCATGAACAAATTTCCTTATTTCTCTTTTAGTGAATGATCTTACTTGCTATTAATTAATAGTTATTGTAAATCGATCCCTCCTCCCCTAATTATTGTCCTAAGCAGATTTTCTACATATTATATCTTTGGTAAGTCGGTGGCAGCTTCCTCTCTCTCGTCTCCCTCTTCTCTTTCTCTCTCCGCCTCTCCTTCCTTCTCCCTTCCTATTTTTCCTTTTTATTTCTCTTCGCAGGACCACCAGCTGCTCCGACCAGCGACCAGCAGCAGCCTCACGCAGCTCCAGCCGGCGAGGACAGCCACCAGCAGCTCCAGCCAGTGACAACAACACCAGCGAGCTCCGGTGACAGCAGCAGCTCCAGCCGGACAGAAACAGCAGCAGGCTCCACCGGCGTCCAGCAGCACCTCCGACCGGCGAGAGCTCCTCAGCGAGCAGCCGTGAAAGCCACCAGCAACAGCAGCAACCAGACGACGCCACCAGCACCTCCGCCCCTCTCTTCTCCGGCGAAGCTCAAAGGCTGTGGAAGACGGATCTTCACAGATCCGTCTGGGTTTGTTCTCCTAAATTCGATTATATGATTTCTCTATTTGATTATGAAGATATGATTTTGCATGTTTGTGTTATTATAAAAATGATTAACGGCTGTGAATTTTTGTCCTAAGCATTGCAAATTTTTGATTGATTAGATTTTGCTTCATTAGTATGATGACGTTGTATAGTCGATTGTTGGCCTGCTAAATTGTCGAAACTGTTAATCTTCATTTCATTTCTAAGAGATATCTTCATTTCTGCCCCTATGCTTGACAGATTTTGATTGGAATTTGCATACTGTAAATTTTAAATTTTATAAATGGAAGCATGAACAAATTTCCTTATTTCTCTTTTAGTGAATGATCTTACTTGCTATTAATTAATAGTTATTGTAAATCGATCCCTCCTCCCCTAATTATTGTCCTAAGCAGATTTTCTACATATTATATCTTTGGTAAGTGTTGATTTTAATTTGTTTCCTTTGCTTGTGGACTGATCTTACTTCCTTCGGATAAGGAATTGATAATGTAATTGGCCCCAAGATTATTCTTTTCCTTAGATGTTATTCCGCCAATTTGTGTGTATTAATAGAGTGATTGATTCCCTTGGGCTTAATTAGGATTCAAATAGATTCTTATTTATTTATGGTAATATAACAATGAGTAATTATTTTACTTAGGTGTTTATTGCTTTCCTTATACATGCTAGCCGGTTCTTACCTTATTAGTTGTAACTTTTAATTATATCCTTGTCTTATTTAGCTGCTCTTATAATTGGTAAAAGTTTTAAAATTGGATTTAGTTCTTCTTTAATAAAGGAAATTGTTTATTAATTGATTCCTTAAAATATTTATTTTCCTTACATATGCCCCTCTTCTATTATATAAATAGGACCCCTCCCTTCATTATAAACCCCCACACATTCTGACATTGTTCACACCTTACTTGAATACCAAATTATTGCTCTACTCTTAAAAAAGAATTAAGCTTTCCGGTAAACGCATAAAAGCTCCTCTATTCGCTATTTTTTGCTGTGTTCGTGTGGGTTATCGGACCAAGTGTGGGTCTTCATTGCTGTTAAATATATCTGCATAATTGGTTAGTTCCTCTTCGTTAGGTTAAATTTTGTTTTTGCATTATTACTTTGAATATTGTTGTATGTTGGAATGAATAAAAGGAAGCACCCGAATTAGTTTCCGTTTTTCCCTCTCTATGTGTGATAAAGTCTATGGTTATTATTTGTTTGTTGTGACTTCTTGTGTGTCGCTTATACGAAAGTAATTTGTTGCTATGAATATTTGAGGTTACGATTATTTCACCATTATATACATGTCTTACATTATCCCTTCTAGCAGGTTTTAAACTTAGAGTTCAAGGGATTGAAGAGTCTCTTAGAAGAAATTTCCGGATGGAGCTATTATTTATTTTAGTGTTACATATTTTATTCATTTTGTTCTTTAATTTGGCTTGTAATATTGTGTATAACTCCAACACTATCTCTATATGTGATAGATATATTTGGGGGGATCGTCTAAAGGGGAGGGGATATACATGCTAATTGTTTATTTTGTTTTATTTTAGTTTAACTTGTTTTGCTATGTGTGTTTGTTATAGATAACGAGCTTGATGGAATCCCTTAAATAATCTAACTTAAAATCAATTATTTATTTATGCGCATAGTTTTAAATCAATAAATTTGTAGTGAATAACTTTAGAAGATGTTGCGGGATAATAATCGTTGGACTTTCCGTTAAATTAATTAATAAGAGTTTGATAACTGTAGTTTATACAGATCTTAGTTTTATGTGTTTAATAACTTTTCAGCACGTTAAACTAATTAGCTTATTCATTTAGATTTTAACCTTAGCTTTATGTGAATAAATTCAGACTACTTAGAAAAGCATGCCTATAGAATTCAATTAATAAAATTGACGTTAATTAATCAGTTTAAATAATTTCAGCATATCTAGCTTATCATTTATATATTTGTTAGTCACTTAGATATCAAGCCTGTAGACTCTCAAATTTCTCATGCATGTTAATAACTAAAAGAATTAAAATCTGTCTCATATGCCTGCTGCCTTTTTTTATCTGATATAATTATTTTCTGCATTTTTCTGCCACTTAAAATCAACCATTTTTTTGCATAATGTGCTATTGTAAAATACTGCCTTAATTATAAATCTGCTCGAACTATCAACTTTTGCATTAATCAACTACTGCTTAAAATAAGCTGATTCATTTTAGCATGTTAATTAATAGTAATCTAATTCGTTACTGCCATTTAAAAAAAAAAAAATTTAATGATTTCCCTCTGCATGCCCATTTAAAATTTGCCCTGTTTAGATAAAAAATAATAATTTAAAATTAAGTGAAGCTCTAGCTTTAAATATTATGCTCGCATTAAAATTTTGCTACCTTAAATACCTGCCGCCAGATAATTATTTTTCTGCATTAAGACATTTCTCTGCCAATATTAAATAAATATTGCGATATTATTATTTTGCTACTAAATCTGCTCCTGCATATTTTAATCTTAAATTCCGTCCAAATAAAATTCTGCCTGAATTTTAGTCTCTACATTATTAATAATTATCTTGCAACTTCTAATCAACTAATAATTAAATATTTCCTGTATGCTTTATAAATAAAAATAAAATAAATTTTGCATTTTGTCATAACGCTATGTCCTTGTTAATTTATTTATAACATTATTGTGAAGCTTGTGTATGCTTGTATGCTCACACACTTAGCATGAAACCTTTCACAAGTATCTGTGTTTGCTAGCATGTTAATAAACTAATCTAGAGGCCAATATGAGACCCTACGTGCTAAATGCTCGTCCTAATTGTTTGACTTGGTGTCTAGGTGGGCCTATTATATTTTATTTTGTCTAAATTCACCCTAATAGCAGTCCAATGCCTGTTGGACCTTACGTGGGGACGCTAGACACCTGTTAGAGACGAAAAACATGCGGTGGTGAGGTAGGGGTAGTTTAGGCCCTATGGAGATGATGACATCGACTC
>NW_006239256.1:35237-36167 GCF_000226075.1 Solanum tuberosum | reverse complement strand
TTATAATTATTTGGGGTAGTTTAATAAAAAATAAAAAAGTGTTTATTTTATCTAATTGTGTAAATTTCTATCCCCTCGCTTATCTCTTTATTTATTGTGTAATATTTATTTATTATGTTATCACTTAGTCTCGCATGTCTATCTAATTAACTAAAATAACTAAAGTGCCCTTAATTGGTTAGTATTATTATCACCTAGTTTTCGCATGCTTAATTAATTAAATAAATAATTGAAATGACCCTAATTGTTTAATATTATTTATCACCTAGTAATCATGCTAATTAAATAAATAATAAATGAAATGACCATAATTGCTACTTGTAACCCCCACATAAACTGCATGAGACACGGTCGGGACCCACATTTGTGGACCTCGAGGGATGCCTAACACCTTCCCCTCGAGGTAATTTGAACCCTTACCCTGATCTCTGGTTCGTTGACCTTAGCTAGACTTAGCTAGATTAGATAGGTGCCCTAACGCGCCTTAATTCGTTAGGTGGCGACTCTTCAATCACCCAAAGCCCAAAGAGTTGTTAGGTCGTGCACCAAAGCCCGTTTCACGAAAAATGGGGCGCGACATGTGAAACTTCCTAGAAGTACTGCTATGTTAGAAATCAAATCTGACTATGATACTACTTTAATTGCTGAGTGTTTGAGTCATGGAGATATTTTGGACTGTTTTGTGTGTCACTTTGTTGCTGATCCTGTTTTGGTCCCACTGGAATATGGGAAAAGTGGAATAGGTGAGGGAACATCTCAAAACAGTGGGCCTAATGCATCTTTTGATGCTGAATTAGAACCAACATATGAGGCCCCAAGAAAATGCCACACATGAGGCCCAAGAAAATGCCTCAAACCTTACCTCAAACCCTGCCCCTGCTTATGCCTATGCCCCTATCCATCCTTCTACTGATCCAACTCTTGACCATG